>NC_056740.1:290326310-290591580 GCF_019279795.1 Protopterus annectens
CTTACCAATCAATTCCAATTTGTGAGGTGTGTAGCAAACCCTATGCATAAATTTCCAAGAAAATAATTTCCATCTGAGTGAGGAGGTAGTCAACACAGATGATTCCAAAATTATTTTCTTATCATCAGAATTAGTGACAGTTTTAAATCCCTTTTCTAATAATGAATTGGACATCTTTTAGTGAAGGCCAGGAGTATTTTCTTGTTATTACAGAATTTATTGATGTGGTGATAACACCATGTGGGTTCAATTCTAAACTTGTCATTATGCTTAAGCCAGACTGGTATGGCTGCCTCAATGCATCCATCTGAGATTGAGCAAACATCAAAGCAATAACATCACTTACAAGGTTTGCTGTGGAGCTATAATATTTGTGGTCAATCTTCTTCTTCTTCTTCTTTCGGCTTTTTTCAAGTTAGGGGTCGCCACAGTGGATCACCTGTCCGCTCATGATTGGCAGTGAGGTTTTAGTGTCGAGTTGCCAGCCCGGTGCCCAAGCTTCCACAGAAGGCACACACACACACACGCACTCACACCTAGGGCCAATTTAGAGTGTCCAGTCCACCTACTGCATGTCTTTGCAATGTGGGAGGAAACTGGAGCACCCAGAGGAAACCCACGCGACTACAGGGAGCACATGCAGACTCCGCACAGAAGGCACCCCAGCCGAAGATCGAACTGGAGAACCTCTTGCTGTGAGGCGACAATGCTAACCACTGCACCACCGTGGCTGCCCACTATTTGTGATCAATAAGATCAATAAATAATAAATTGATTTTGGAGTGATTCCTGGATGAAGAGAAGTTATTAGGGACCACAAAAATGGGTTTTCATAGAGAAGACTGATTTATTTGATTAATTTTGTAGCAAAACAGTTTGCCAGAATCTGAGCTCTGAGACTGTCTGATGCTCTGTTAGTTAACTGATATCTGTCAGGCCAGGTTCATGCATGATAAACTGACAGCATACAGCCTGAGATCATTCACTCTCTTCTTATAAATCTCACAGAAGTTCTCTCCAATGGCAACTATTCTAACTGATTTAAAAATGCATTTGATACAGTCAGATGAGAATATCTGCAGAATGACCTGTCAGCTTTCATTTCTCCTCTTCAGTCCAAGTAATCCGTCATGCCCTGTACACTAATGCTAGAGCCAGTACAGTCTAACCAACTCAGATGTTTCTGAACCCTGCTCTTTGGTAAAGAGCACAGGCAGGGAAGCTGGCTCTTAGTTGTTGTTCCGTTTGGTCACAGAACCAATAACACTGCTAGTAAAGGCTAGCGGAATGCTAACAGGATGTATCATTTTCTTTGAGATGACCAGGATCATTACAACCATATGATTTGCACTAACAGCGCCACAAAAAATCCTGACTATTGCTAGCACTCTGCATACCTTTGCCAAGAACCCTGACATTCAGATGAAGATAGAAAAAATGGAATATTCCCAACCACTAACTTTATAAACTTCTAGATAAGACTTGTCTCTCTCTCCTTTTTTATGGAGAACCCATTCATTAAAATATCTAGACATAAACCTACATTCATCTCTAAACAAGATATTACACCTGAATCTGAAGCCCTTTTTGGAGAAAAATAAATGTCCAAGTGCATGGATGAAAAAAAAATATCAGTTCTAGGTATAATTCACACAATTAGCATGACAGTCTGACTATATTCTGTTTTTTCCAGGCAGTTGTCTTTGTTGTATAAAAGTACTTGACTTGAAAAGATCAAAGTACAAGAGCAGATCCTGTCTAATCCTACAGGGGAAGTGATCTAGGCTGGATAAATTGTAAAATTTCATGTATTTTTTATTCACTTGAATCATTCAGTTACGACCTGTCATCTCACTTGGAATCATTTCTGCTTGGCTGTGATATGGACAATACCCTGTCACAGTGCATCCATTCATTGGCTGCCCCATTTCTGAGCTAACATTCATTAACAGCTATATGGGCAACCTTGAACATGATGTGCAAAAACCTGAAGTCATCGGATCTTTTTGCATTACACACTTCCCTATGGGACTATCCAAGACATAAAATAGGAGCAAACCTGCACATTGGAGGAACTGAGCAGTCAATGTCATAAATAATCTAGATGTTATGCTGTAATAATGCTGGGAGGTGCAGTGACCTTAGTTACATTTGATTAACTTAGTGATAAATATAAAAAAACAATTGCACCCACTCTCCGTTCGCTGCACTTAGTGTCAGGACTCACTTACTGCTCCACAATTCCTTATAAAACACTTCTTTATTTAATACAACAAATCCATAAGTATTTGGTTAAGCGCTTTCATCGACATCAAAGTAGACTTCCTCAGAACACTTGCATTTGGTGAATACTGGATTTTATATTTGCAACTGACCAATCCAAATGGTCCACTAACATGTATAAATTAAACAATTAGATATTTAAAGTGCTCAGTACTGAGATTTTTTCCTTCCTATTACTCCGCATTATATGCTAGTAGTATTCATAATTCATCAAATAAACCCTTACAATATTATATGCTTTAAAACCATACTACACTTTAAAACATGATTTGACCACTGTTAAACAAGTAAACTCTACTTATGAATACATAATACAGAATGATTAAAAACTTGATAAACCTTTGTTTAAAAAACATGTTTAAAAAACATATTGAATCTAATCAGTCATGGGTTGTCTGTGTAAAATTTATAATATCATACTACTATGATAATTATATTTCATCTTAAATATTCTGTACATTTAATATATATTCTCTAATACAGGCTTGATGGAAATACTCTCATTTAGCCCAGGGTGGACAGATGCATTTAACGAAATCCGCCATCTGGTTTCTCTTTTCCCTAATCACTTACGTATGTTACCTCCCCTGGGGTTAATCCTAATGTGCTCTACTATTCCAAATTTAAAAGTGTCACAACTTGTACTATTAACAAGGTGCCTTTACAATGCATTTTTCGTATCCTTCTTCCTAATGCAGTACCCATGGTCATATATTCTATTCCTTAAGCACCTATCCGTCTTGCCCACGTAATAACAAGGACATTTTGTGCACTTAGCTAAATATATGACGTGTTGAGTACGACAATTGCCATTCCTAAATCTGACCTCCGTTTTGTTTATATCTTCCAATATAAGAGACGATTCATGCAAAATCACACTACACTGGTTGCACTGCCCACATTTTCGAGTGCCCTCTTCCTTTCTTTTAATAGAAAGTAAAATACTAATAGGAAATGATAAAAGAAAGGAAGAGGGCACTCGAAAATGTGGGCAGGGCAACCAGTGTAGTGAGATTTTGCAAGAATCGTCTCTTATATTAGAAGATATAAACAAAACGGAGGTCAGATTTAGGAATGGCAATTGTCGTACTCAACACATCATATATTTAGCTAAGTGCACAAAATGCCCTTGTTATTACATGGGCAAGATGGATAGGTGCTTAAGGAATAGAATATATGACCATGGGTACTGCATTAGGAAGAAGGATACGAAAAATGCATTGAAAAGGCACCTTGTCAATAGTACAAGTTGTGACACTTTTAAATTTGGAATATTAGAGCACATTAGGATTAACCCCAGGGGAGGTAACATATGTAAGAGATTAGGGGAAAGAGAAACCAGATGGCGGATTTCGTTAAATGCATCTATCCACCCTGGGCTAAATGAGAGAATTTCCATCAAGCCTGTATTAGAGAACATATATTAAATGTACAGAATATTTAAGATGAAATATAATTATCATAGTAGTATGATATTATAAATTTTACACAGACAACCCATGACTGATTAGATTCAATATGTTTTTTAAACATGTTTTTTAAACAAAGGTTTATCAAGTTTTTAATCATTCTGTATTATGTATTTATAAGTAGAGTTTATTTGTTTAACAGTGGTCAAATCATGTTTTAAAGTGTAGTATGGTTTTAAAGCATATAATATTGTAAGGGTTTATTTGATGAATTATGAATACTACTAGCATATAATGTGGAGTAATAGGAAGGAAAAAATCTCAGTACTGAGCACTTTAAATATCTAATTGTTTAATTGATACACGTTAGTGGACCGTTTGGATTGGTCAGTTGCACATATAAAATCCAGTATTCACCAAATGCAGGTGTTCTGAGGAAGTCTACTTTGATGTAGATGAAATCGCTTAACCAAATACTTATGGATTTGTTGTATTAAATAAAGAAGTGTTTTCTAAAGAATTGTGGAGCAGTACGTGAGTCCTGACACTCAGTGCAGCGAACGGAGAGTGGGTGCAATTGTTTTTTGTGATGGCTTTCGCTGACAGTCAATTTTTATTAGTGATAAATATAACCAGCCAAGAACTTAATTCTGTTAAGTTTTAAATTGTGACATGCTACTATTTCAATAAAGTTGAAGAAGTTAATTTACAGTCTAAATAATCCTTGTTGTAAATTTATTGATATTAGAAATTAAATTACCAAACACATTCATGCATGGTCATGGAACTGTAAATATTTTTAAGGGAGACTAGAAACGGTATCGTATTCGAAGCCTTTCGCAAACCAGCCAACCAACCACCACCATTAGCCTTCAGTCTGGAATTCTGAAAATGTCAAATACAGCCAATCTGTGAATGATAGGTGACTCCTTTTTATCTTGGGCAAGTACTGACCCACAGTTCATAATGCTAACGGAACAAAATGACCCCTGCAGCATGTAAAACATGTTCAGCCATGTAAGTACACATTCTGTAGTTCCCTCAAATTTAAGGTAGTGGACACTTTTATTCCACTGGACTACAATTTTTGGCTAATTTACTTTCAAAGTTCTTTCTTTAATAGCCCAAAATGCCAACAGATATGTTCCCGCTTATCAGCAGTGAGTTGGATGACTGTAGCTAAAGAGTGTAAATTTCCATCCCACCTAGCTGTTTCATATTACAGCCGAGTGACATCTCCAGGTGTTTCAGCAATTACTTCCTACTGCGCCTCTAGACGTCAAATATTGCCTGTTCATATTTGCATTAATAATTCCAAAACCATGGCACATACACGGTATCAGAATATTCTTTCTTGAAGCATACATGATGGCAAACACAGTTGTACTGATATATGACCTCTGTCAATGAGTACTTGTTAGAACTGTAAGGTGATAACTTCATTTTTAAAAGCTAAAGCCACACCCACTGGGAGTTAAAGGTGCACACTCAAAAGAGCTGTACTGGAGGGAATGAGTTAAGGTTGAATTATTAATGTCAGCAAGTAGATGTTTATTACATGGTATAATAATACCTTTAGAATTAGGAGGTTTAACATCTCCTATAATTTTTAGCAAGCTAATCAACTTATTGCATGGTACAAAATTATTTATGTAAGCTGTCCTTTAAGGTATAGCTACTTTACCTGGACAAACACAGTTGTACTGATATATGACCTCTGTCAATGAGTACGTGTTAGAATTGTAAGGTGATAACTTCCTTTTTAAAGGCTAAAGCCTTTGTAAGCTCATTAGCTTACAAAGAGTCCTGGATACAGCAAATCTGTACCTGGACTAGACTAGTAGCAGGAAAGGCAGGAAACAAGCGCAAACACAGGCTTATAAATCAGAAGGTTGAAAGAGATGGAAAAGCTTCCCAAACGGCCAATAAACTATAATTTCTGGGACAGAAACCACTCCTCCTGTGGTAGACAGGTTACCTAGTGCTTACCACTCCCACTGATAAGCTAGAAGGCTTCTCTCCAACACAGAAGCGCTTGGGGGGCTCAGAAGCTTACCAACAGTCCTGGATACAGCAAATCTGTACCTGGGCTACACACAGGAAAGGCAGGGACCAAACGCAAACACGGTCTTTTAAACCAGAAACTAGAGAGAGATGGAAATACTGCTCAAACAGCCAATGAACTACAATTTCTGGGCCAAAACCTACTCTTCCCATGGTAGATAGTCTACCTAGTGCTTACCACTCCCACTGATAAGCTAGAAGGCTTCCCTCCAACAAAGAAAGGCTTGGGGGGCTCAGACTCTTAACAACAGTCCTGGATACAGCAAGTCTGTATCTGGACCAGACTAGTTATAGGAAAGGCAGGAAACAAGCTTAGAATTTTTTTTTTTTTTTACAGAAAAGCAGCTAAAACAGCAGTAAATACAATTCAAATTGCAGTGCAGGCTAGCACAATTGAGCAATAATAGCAGAACAAGTACAATTATGACTCTGTCATTGTTCATGTTGGTGTGAATGACCTGAGATGTACCTCCCTGGACTACATGAAAAGAGACATGGAAGAGCTCTCTGATCATGTAGCCCAGGCTGGTAGGACCCTGACCCTGAGTAGCATTCTGCCCTCACCAAGAATGATACCTCAGTATAAAGAAAAAATGATCAATTTCAACAACTGGCTAAGCTTCTGGTGTCATTCAAAGGGGATACAGTGTCTGTCAGCCTGGGACGACTTGCTCGACAAGCCACGTTGCTTCACAAGAGACAGCTTGCACCTGTCACCCCTAGGCTTTCGAATACTAGCCAAGGCTCTTGCTGCCCCCATAGTGCCTTTTTTAGGCAAGGCTCAAAAGTCAAACCCACCTCCATAAACAGCACAATTAACAAAAAACTGAGGGTTATGTTACTCAATGCCAGGAGTTTAAATCTCAAAATGCATGCGCTCTAAGCACTCCTCAGTATGGAGAACGTCGACATCTGTGCAGTAACTGAAACCTGGTTCAAGGCTCCAGAGAGCACCCCAGCACTACCGGGCTACAACTCATACCACACGTTTTGGCCACAGAACACGGACCGAAACACAAAAGGAGGGGGTGTATCCATATTCATCAAAGATACCTACACCTCCAGGTTAGTGGCACAGCATGATACCTCTGAGATCATCCATGTGCAACTAACATCGGGCAAATCTGCAATGCAAATTGTGGCCTGCTACAGATCACCCTCCATGACCCAGGGCCACCACTCCACCTTTCTGGAGACACTGGAAAACATGAAGGTCCTACCAAACACCCTGATATTGGGAGATTTCAATTACCCTACCATTAACTGAGAAAACTACTCAAGTACAAACTCCCAGGCCCAGCACTTCCTGGAATTCATTAACTCAAATGCCCTGGATCAACTGGTAAACTCCCCTACCAGGGGTGAAAACATATTGGACCTGGTCATCACAAACATGGGCGACGGGTGTTCCACACCGGAGGTCAACCCATCACTGGTTAGAACAGACCATAAACTAATCACCCTGGATGTCCACACCCCACCACCACCACCACCCCCAATGAAAGAATCCACAGTATAAAACTTTTCTAAAGCAAACTTCACCTTACTTAAGACGGAGGCGGTAAGTTTCACAGCCCCCACGCTAAAGGATAACGCTGCCCAAGATGCAGAAACCTTTACAAATGCACTCTATGAGCACCTATAAGGATGCATGGATCATGCCATCCCTAGCAAAACCAAGACTCACTCCTCTAAGAAAAGGAAACCAGTCTGGTGGACCCCTGCCATAAACAGGCTATACAACAGAAGGAGAAGCTAGTTCAGAAAAATCCTAAGAAGGAAAGACATCCCTGATCAGTATCTGTAAGAAACTAAGGTCCCTCATAAAATCATCCAATGCTAACTTCGAAAGAAAAATAGCCAATGATTCAAAAGATAACCACAAAGCCTTCTTTAGCTATGTTAAGAATCTAAGTGGCAACTCGCAGATATGCACTGAACTAGTGCAAAATAGCACAAAATATACTGAACCTACTGATATTGCCAACATCCTGGCAAACAGATTCAGTGCAAACTTCACCCTCCTCTCACCCCCAAAATGGTCTACAACAATACTGGAAAAGTTTAGTGTCCCAGAAATCACAGATGCACAGGTGAAAATAGCCCTTTCAAAAGCGAAAAACACAGCGTCACTGAGGCCTATACAAGGCAGGTGTCGAAAGCCTTGGCGAGGTCAAGGTAGGCTGTGTGAACAATCTTTCCCCCGTCTATGGCCTTGGTGACTGTCTTGAAGAAGTCAACCAGATTTAGTAGGCATGATCTGCCCTTAACAAAGCCGAACTGGGTCAAGTGTTTGGAGGTTCCCAATGTCTTTGTTAATGAGTTCCATGATGATGCGCTCCATAGCCTTGCAGACCAGGCTAGTGAGGCTTATGGGGCGATAGTTACCAGGGTCAGTTGTGGCCACTCCTTTGTGGAGTGGAATAACCATTGCTGTGCGCCATTCTATGGGCACATAGCCCGTGGAGAGGCTGAGGTTGAACAGCATGTTTAGGTGGGGGGGGGGTTAGTTCGTTCTGTAGTTCATGCAAGATGCAGCCTGGGACACCATCTTAAGATCTTTGTAGCATTTTTTGTATATAAGAAAGAAAAAAAATCTGAAACAATCTTTATGCTACAGAGATCTTAAGATAGAGCTTAAAGGGGCAGCTGTTAGTCATAGTTGCAGCATTCCTTGTTTCAATTGTATATATTTTAAGTTTATTAACACAGATATTGAATTTATACATCCAATCTCACATAGTAAATTTGTTTTCAAGACTTTTGGCACATGCAACACTGAGAATCTTATTTGGCGAACTGTGTAAAATGTTCCAGGTTTTTACATTGGAAAGACCAATTGTAAGTTGAAAGAAAGGATATCCTCATATATTTCAGAAATTCGTAGGAAAGTTGACACGAATGCTTTGAGTCAGCATATCATGCAACAAGGTGATGACCAGACTTTTAAATTTAGGATATTACAAGGGATTTACAAAAACAAGAGAGGTGGTGATATTATTAATATGACAGAATAGGCAGAGTATAGATGGAGCAACTTTTTTAGGGCAGCTTTGCCCTCAGGGCTTAACAAAGTGAATAGTATTAAGCCCATTTTAAAGTTTAAACAATTTTATGTATGATCTTTTATCTCTTTAATGAGCTATTTAAATAATTAATTGTTTTATTAGTCTATGGATGTAATTGGCTGGCAGCATGTATTTATTACTTAGGTGCTATGGGGGTATGGGGGCCTGTATGTGTTTGTGAACAGTTGGATTCTGGAGTATTTGTCTTTGCAGTTTTGGAGTTTGGTATTTCCAGATTCATTTAGTTGCTTCTTATCCATTGTTTTGTGTTTTGGATTGTTTTTGGGTGTGAGCAGCACGTCCTTTTTAGCCAGCCATTCTACGTATCTCCCTCAATATGAGTGGTTCATCACTTAAAGGCTTCTTACCAGTGGGTGAGAATCCTTTCCTGTTACTATCATCGTCATCTAGATCAACTCAGACTAATTCCTATACTGATTCTAGTAAAAGACAGGAATGTATGCTGAAAATGCGTGAACTTGAAGTATTGGTTCAGAATTATAAGAAACTACAGTGGGAAAAACTTTCTTTTTCTGCCTATATTGAGATGGGAATTGTGCCTAGAGGCCTCAGAGTTACAATGATGCCAACTTATGGCAATAAATATCCAGACCTGTTAAAGAAATGACAGGAATTAAACCCGCAAACAAGCTTACAATATATGGTTCTGATGAATGACTTTTTTTCCAGCAGATAGAACTCAATCTTAGTAATGAGATTGCACCTGTGGAAAATGAGCTTGCATCATGTGATGAGTTTAATAGTTTAACCCACGATTGTTTTGGATAGACTGAAAGACTTTGAGAATACATTGTTCTCTGTAAAGAAGCAAAAGCTGTTAAGAGACATAAATGATTTCAAAAATGGCTGAGTTTTTTCGTGGCCAAGAGAGAGAAATCAACTCAACCGTAATTCTCCTAATATTAGTGCATCCTTAGATACTATTTCAGGGAGCTCTATGCAAAATTTCAGTGCATCTACAGAGAATAATACGGTAGCAGCTCCCTCTTCTAATAACGTAACTATGCAGATAGGAGATGCTGTAGTGGCGGTGGATGTCTTCAGACAGGATTCTGAGGTTAATAAGAGTACTACAGCATCTGGAGTTGCTAAATCACTGGCTAGAGTAACTAGCCATGTTAACACCAAAGGAACTGGTGCTATGAATGCTTTTTTAGGTGTCAACAACAAAACTGTTCTCCAGTTACCACTACAAGTACAAACGAGGGCCAGAGAGTGGAGCAACCAGAGAGGAACACCAGAGAAGAATGCCAGCTTCTCGCAGAAGGAATTGGGAGCAATACTGAAGGTAGGGTCAAATACACGCAGCAGGAAAATATAGGGCACACTGTTATAAATGTATTCACTGTTGAGTTTAATATTGCCCAACTTGAATTATTAGATAAAGGACTGAGCTTTATTCCCTCTATCAATGGAACATTACATGACTGTCTTACTGAATTATGTTAATTTACCAGGAATGTAGATTTAAAACTATTGTTTAACAACAGTGTTAGTAATAGTACTAGTTTGAAAAGAAGCAGGGTTTTCATTCCAAATAGTTCAGCAACAGTCTGCATTTTCTAGAATGTGTGAGAATGATATTTATGATCTGTTTTTTAGAGGGAAAGCAGTGAAATATTATAATCTTAATGAAGAAGAAAGAAAGGCATTGCTTGAATTGTGTGCTAGAAATGACATTGTAATTAAACCTACAGATAAGGGGGTAAAACTGTTATTATGGGCTATGATAAATATCAACAGTTGATGCTTGAATTTTTAAGTGATGTAAATAACTTTAAAATTATTAGTCGTGTTGATATGAATAATATAATTTATAAGATTAAGTGTGAACTTTATGATCAATTAATGCAGTTAGCCATTACACCAGATAAATATAATTATTTGTATACTGAGCACCCAGTATGTCTGTCCATTTATGGCCTGCCCAAAGTACATAAGGACTTGCTCCACCCACCTATGAGACCTATGAGGTGGGCAGTAGGCTAATACAGCTATATCCAAATATTTAGATCAACAACTTAAGCCCTTATTGAGACATAGTAAAGCTTTTATAAAAGATACCAGTGACTTTTTAGAGGCATTAGGCCATTTTTGGTTAGTAAAGATGTTTCCAATTTTTTTATTTGCAACAATGGACATAAAGTCCTTATTTACAGTCATTCCAAATGACATGGGTATCAATTTTGTAAGAGAATTTATGGTGCACTGCAGTGGCTATTCTGCTAATAAAATTTCACTAATTTGTTCCCTTCTTGATGACATGTGTCAATCTATATAGGCACACATACACACACCCATTCAGTCCAATATGGCTTCCATTTAGCCCATTTACAAGCTGTCTTGTTGGATTGCAGAAAAGATGGCACAGCTGATCAAAAATCAACTGATCAACCATATCAGCTTTTCTGTTGTGCAAGATTGCATTACAGTGTGGATCAGGAAATTTACCCTCTGTATTTTGAAACTGGAGTTGTTACATATAATTAGCAGAGAGTGTGAGGGACTCAGTGGGGCTTTCCCCCTGCAAAGTAGATTTTTTTAATCTTTGTAATTCACTGTATTGAGTGCTTGAATCTTTGTGATTTGAATAGTTTTGAGTGTGTGACAAGCGTTCGATGTTTTGTCACTTTGATTATCTGTCATACATTCATGTATATATATGTGTGTATATTTTATTCTGGGGTCTTTGCTTTATGCCGCATGCATTCTGTGTTGTACTCTATATAATCTTCACTGCAACATGTTGTGTCTAGAAAGGGTCCTAGAAGCAGTCCACCCTCACCATCAGTCAACATAGGTAGATTACTTAGATAGATAGATAGATAGATAGATAGATAGATAGATAGATAGATAGATAGATAGATAGATAGATAGATAGATAGATAATTATGATGACAGATAGATAGTTAGACATATAGATAATTATGATGACAGAAAAAACAATCTGCAACTGATCAGTCTATATAGAATAAAAAAGGTTTTCAGACCCAAATTGTGGGTCAAGCTTACTAATGCAGTTTGTCTGACTATACTCCTTTTTGGCTTTAGTAAGTAAACAGGCAATCCTCTAAACAGACATACATTCATGTACATGTATCCAACAAGAGAATGTCATCCCACCTAGGATTGATTCCTGCCTTATGCTCATTGTTTGAAAGGATAAGCTCTGGATTTCTTGTGACCTTGAATGGGATAAATGGAGTACTGAAAAATTAATGAACGAGTATGTGTAAATCTTGCAATAACCACTATGTCCAAACATGAAAGAACCTACAGCAGGATACCTCAATTTACCACTAAACAAAAACAGAAGAAAATGATTGTACCTCTGTAGTTCAGTGAATTTGGCTCAAAATACAAAATATGGTCTTCACATCTGCTATAAACACACAAATTATTTTACACCTCTGTTGGTGCTTCATCAGGATCTACTCTGTCGGTAACACCTTCTTCATGTAGATGCATCACCAAACAATAATTTGAGGTAAGAAGCAAAAACTTAAATGGACACAGTTCAACATGGCCACATAGGTGAAACAAACTCCTTATTCGTAATAAGGAGCAACAGTATCAAAATGTAGGTACAGAACCATACATGGTTCACAGTGCACTGCAGAAGTATAGGTAAAAATACTTTCCTACTTGCTCAAAAGAGCTGTTAAGATGCCAATCCATTATGTCTCTTCATTCCAGAGAAAAACAACGTGCTTTTTCTAGGTAAAAAGAGACAGGATTTGTGTAAGTTGATTTGAAAACCTATACTGAGTAAGAGATTCTGAAAAGTTGCTAAGGAACCTTGACAGCTGAAGAAAGACTCTGCAATGTTAATACAATCATCTGAGTATGGAAAGATATGAGTGCCTTGAAGTTTGCAAAAAGTAATTACTGGAGCCAGACACTTTGAGAATACCTTTGGTACAGCAGAGAGTCCAAAGGGTAAGACAGAGAAATGATCATCTAAGCCAGATACAGAAAATCATAAAAAAAATGTCTGAACAGATTGTCAATGGGAATGTGATGTTAAGAATCCTTTAAATATAGGTTTAGCATGCAAGCTAGAGAAGGAAGAAGAGGTAAAAGGGAATGAATGGAAAGCCTTTTTAATTGTGGAAGATTGAAAAAAAGATTTAGAAAGTAAAGGTCCAGCACAGGCCTCTAGAATATTTGCTTCTTTTGCACAACAAATATCATTGAATAAAAGCCTTTGACCATTTGTCAGGGAGGCATTGGTTCTATAACTCCCTGTGCAAGCATCTGATGCAGAATGGAAGGAAACTATTTATTTATTTATTTTATTTTACATTTTTTTTTTATTTTACATTTGTTGACCGGGACAGTCTGACTGGATGCATGCCCATTTTCAGCAGAGGCCCAGGGAGAAAAGCTCCAGACAAACATACACAAAAATCATATACTCGATGAAACAAGGAAACTTGGTTCTCAAGGCAAGGAAGAATCCCTTGAAACAGGGGTGGAATCCCATTGCCAAATATTCCCCTGCTGAACTACATTTAAAAGCCATGTATTACTCATGATCTGGTACCACAAGGGAAGATGAAGCCTTCAGGTATATGGACAGGTTGACAGGGTGGGAAGGGTGGAGAGCCTGAACATACAGATAGTCAAACCGACTGAGAGGACTGTCCTTGATTTTTAGAGACTATTTATTTCTGTCAGGAGCTTCCTTGCCATTACTTTTTTAAAATCCTGTTTAACACCTTCTTGATGCTTAAATTGCTTCTTGATAAAGGAAGCTGAGAAGGTGAGTCGAAATATTTGATTCACCCCTGGAATATTCTTCCCTCTTTCATCACACTTCTTGCACACTGCAGCTACAGAAGAGCCAAAAAGAACATCCTTGTCTTACAGAGCTTTAACATCTTCAGGAAGGCTTTGCAAATGGAGGCAAACCAATCTTTTCTTTACTGACCCAGACATAGCTGCAATGGAGGAGGGGTCAGAAGTATCATAAGCACATTTTATAGCACTCTTAGTAACATGTGAAGCAGATGTTAGTTAGCCATTCACAGAATTGTTTTACCTCAGTAGAAGGAAGCTAACAATGAACTTTTGCATGTTCTCAAAAGATAAAAGTAAATACATTAACGCAGGAGCTTGACAGTTTAAAATCTTGAAATTTAAAGTAGTAGAAGAATACACTTCCTTCCCAAACTTGTCAAAAGATTTCCCATCCTTGTTAGATGGCATATGGTTAACAACAGAAATCTGTTTAGCAGAAACATTTTACATAGAGAAATCAGTGCTGGATCTGCTTTAGAGTTGGAAAACAAGTGCTTATAAGTCTAAGGTACCTTGTATAACTTGTCTGACTTCCTGTTGACAGGATATTGACTATTAAGCAGATTGTGGGCAAGGACAGTTGTATAAACCTGCCAGAGAGCAAATCATAGTATACCTACCATAACATTAATTATTTTATTAAATTGGGGTGTAGATTCAATAAAGCCTACACAAGCCGCTAAAACTGTGTGCGTGTCAAGGCATGATGAGCACACAACAGTGCACTGTTTTGTATTCTGTAAGCGATTCTACATACCATACAAACACAGTAAGCAATGTGACATGTTAATTACAGCATAACCAGCGCAACTGAATGCTAACCAACCAGTCCAAGATGGAGGAGCTATTCAATAAGCTATATGGTAACAGTGTACACTCAGTGTACTTTTTCCCTGAGAATTCCAAAACCTACTGGAATACAGCCATAGAAGCTAGTCTACACAGAAAGAATGTTAGGGGCTGCTGTTGTTCTTATTCATGTGTATGTGCAACAGGCCCAGGTCTATGCTGCTACTGTTGCTAAAAGAGCACAACAAAGAAGGCGAAGAGTGTTTAGGCCGCATTTAACTTTTCACGATCTGCATGAGGTGGAAATTGTAGAGTGCTACAGGGTAGATAGAGACACACTACAGGAACTCTGCAACCTCTGTCATCCTCAACTGAGATCAAGGGCAAACCAAGGGGAACCAATAATGGTGGACACTAAGGTATGTGTAGCACTTAGATTATTAGCTACAGAAACCTTTCAGAGACAAACTGAGGACATGCTGGGGGTGTCACAAGCATCAGCATCCAGGATCCTACATCAATTTCTGAATGCTCTGCCACAATATACCAGAGACTACATATATTTTCCCCATACACCTGAGTACAGAGTTACAACTATGCAGAAGGTCTACCATGTAGCACATTACCCTTGAGTCCTGGGTGCCATAGACTGTACACATGTAGAAATCAAAGCGCCACCTGGGGAACAGGGAAGGGTGTACATAAATAGAAAGGGCTTCTACTCCATTAATTGCCAGTTCATGTGGAATGCTAAGGGAGTCATCTTAAATGTGTGCACTAACAAACCAGGCAGTTACCAGGACTCACATATCTGGCACACCTCCCAACTGTATCAGATGTTCACTAGGGGTGATATCCCACAAGGTCATTGACTGGGGAATGCAGATTATGCACTGGAACCATGGTTGATGACATCCATCAGAAATGCACACACACCAACTGAAGAACACTATAATGAGGCATATGCTCAAACAAGAAATATCACAGAGTGTGTGTTTGGGCTGCTGAAGTTGTCGTTCCAGTGCACAGATACATCTAGAGGAGCCCTGCAGTGCAAGCCCCATACATTTGCTGAAATCTTCAATGTCTGTGCCATGCTTCACAACATTAGTCTAAGAAAACAGCTTCAGCAGAAACACCAAGGGGAAGGGCCACACATCCCACCACCACTGGCAAGGTCACTACAGTCACACACAGGTGAGGAGTCAGGGGGGAACCAGCAGCTGCTGTGGTGTAGGCAGACATAGGCATGCATAATATGCCCTTGTTCTGGTTAAGAGGCAATGGATAGCACACATGATCACCACCTAAGGGGCTAAAACCATCATCCTATGCACATAGAGTAACATTGATTCCAAGTAATGTTCACAATATTTATTACCCATGTAATGACTGTGTACACCCAGCATCAGACAGATTCAGCTCTGAAATAAAACTGTAGCAACTGCCGGATTTACAAGGTAAGTGCCGAACCTGGAATAGAAAAATAAATGTCTAAGAAAACAAATGAATGGCATATCCTTGCATGCTGTTACTTGCTAATATAAGTATGAGATGGGTGATGTTTACAGGAATTACATCACAATGTGACAGTAGTGACCTATGTAAGAATGTGTCCCCTATCAACTAATAGGCCTTATGCATCAGAGAGTCATGCATTCATAACTCTCAAAAGTCCAGATTTTCAAAGAATATCCACAGTTTGACCTCACACTTTTGTACTGGCAAATCATTAAACAGTGAAGTTAGAAAATAATGACAAGCATTTCAGTTTCAGACTTCATATCCCTCATTAAAATCACAAAAATAGATACAAAACCTGTTATTTTATCAAACTGTTTACATTTGTAAACCAGTCTCCCTTTTGTTGGGCCTTTGTCCCACTTTTATTTATGGCTTGGTCCAGCTTTGTTGGTCTAAGAATTTGGCAGTTATGTACACATTATTAAAACATGTAAGAAAGCAGTACAATTTGCAAAACATCATCGCAAACACAGATATACTAAGCATTAAGTCAGCTAAGTACCCTGAGCATCAGACAAAAGACTTATGTATCCCTGAATACAAAAGATAGAAAACAAAGATATGGCACAGTCATCATCATTTGCACAAGGTGTTGGGGGGGGGGGACCTAGGCAGACAAAAGGTAATGAGTGCGTGTGAGTAAGTAAGATAAACAGGCAGACATTTAGATAAAGTATCAAATGGCCACTGAGACAGAATGAGCTGTAATACAATGCATTGCTGCTACCTGAACATGACTGATGTGTGCTGAATGAGCTCTCCTCATGAGTATGCTCAGGACCAAGAGCCCATGTCCTACCACATCTGGATGTGGACACCGCAACCACTGATACAGTAGTGGAAGTAGTGTAACTACAGGAGCATGATCAGGCATGGCTACATTGGCTAACATCAAATTATATGGCTGATTTACCTACACGTGGATGCCGTCCTCCTCCCAGCAGATGTTCCCTCACAGACACCACCCATTCCAACATGTCATTCATCTGATCCATTGAATTGGCAACAGGCTGGAGGCAGTCATGCCTGTCAACCTGTTTCACATCTACAACCCTAAGCATTTCCTCAGAAGTCTTAATGGAATGTGCCTGCAACTCCATGATGGCCCTAAACATACATCAAATGGCACAGAAAGAAACACCAGGATCAGGTGTAGGGTGGAGAGCAGGCCTTCTCCGAGTACCCCTAAGAAACCTCCTGTATGGCACCTCGCCAATGCTTTGGCTAAGACCAGAGTCAACAAGCAATGAAGCCGCAGTAACTACACTACCCTTATCAAGTGTCTCACCCTTCACCTGTCCAATATCAGAGGGCTCACTGGAATAGGTTGGCGTAGGCCTACTGGCTGTGTCCGATGGAAATACAGGGGATGGCTGAATGTCAACCTCAGTGTCAGATTCAACCTCTGCACCCCCCTGACTGTACCTCTGTTTGCTCACCATCATCATCAGAGCCTATTGATATTCTGACATCAGGAGGTAAAAGTCCTACACTTCCACTGTCAGGATCACCTGTGATAATAAGCAACAAACACAGAAATAAAATTAATACCTACACTACTACAACTGAATATATGCTAACAAACTAACACTGGTGCCACTATCACAGACAGTACAGCAATACACACACACACACACACACACACACACACACACACACACACACACACACACAGTCCTGACACCCACCTCACACATATGGACAAATACATATTTCTGTCAAATGCTCAACAGTACTGAAATAAAAATGTTTGGCTTACCACATGCAGATGATTCCACACTTGCTAGGGTTGACAGTCCTGGAAGAAGTTAAGAAAAATGTAAGGACACCATCATCACAATAAGAGTAATGCAGGGGGAACAATTTATTGCCTTTTTATGTCCATTAATAATACTTTTAACTGAAACTTGGCTGACACGTCCACCCCAAGCCCATGTGTAATGAACCAGAATGTGTTGTTAACTGTATCAATCTATAACTAAGTTCCCCTAAAAAAATTAATTAAACTAACTTAACTATTGCTTTCAATATTTTACTATACAAGAGATTGCTAAAAATTGACATATGTAAGCTTACCTGGGACATACTTGTCCTCAGTGAAGCAGCAGCACCAACATCAGTCACATGCTGTTGTGCACCTTCCACTGAGCTCTCTGGATCCCTGACAGTGGACAGGAACTCTTAATTTGGTGTCAGTGGTTGTTATTTAGCAACCCCCTCCCCACAGTAGCCAGCTGTTCACAGGCCACTGCAGCTGCTCTCCTCCAGGCCGATGAAATCATATCAGTGCCCCTATGACACACCTGATCATATGTCCTGTTGACCCCCCCCCATGGCTTTGACATTGTTCACTATCTGGTTCCAAATCTGCATTCTGCCAGACATATTGCCACATCTTCTCTCAAGCAGAAAGACACCATATCACCAAAAGGCTTGGACAAGCGCATCATTGTCAGAGTCACTGAATGGGAGTTTGCAGGGATTGGGGTGCTTGAGTGCCATAGTCCTAGGTGAAATAAAACACAAAAGAAGGATATTGCACATCAATATCACATAAATAAAAGTTCTTCTAAATATAACACATATATGACGGTCACACACAAGCCAATATTTGATCCAAAACAAGGACTAACAAGAGCAAAGCAAACCTCTGTAAAAAATTATTTGGTTGTGGCAACACAGAAGTTGAACTTTTCTCCCCCATCCCGAAAACAACAGGCAAATGACAGTTTGTACCAAACAAGAAATAACACCTCAGTCAATTGTTATAAGTGCTTTCAAACTATCACAGAAAACATTTACCACAGAAAAGTCCCTTTTATGCAACTGCCAGCCACCTCTACCTGTGCCCAGCACTCCCCTAGAGGTGTCTACGGGCCATCTTAGAAGGCTGATACCCCTATGTCATTGACAATATAGGACATTTCATTTCAGTGAAATAACATAGAAGAGTGTAAGATAAGCAGTTGTAACAATAACACTTTGGATGAAAGTTAACAAGGCTGTCTATCTGAGAAAGTAAAATATCCTGACAAAAATGTCTATGCCATCAGTAAACTTCTAAGAAGTGCATACAGATAAAAGTTGCATTTGCTATATATATAGCCCCACTTTCACTGCTTATCACATTTCACCACTGATCTTAATTTACTCTATAGTCTCCCACAGCTCACCTTCTTTAACTTACACAACTCCACCTCCCTTTTCTCTGCAGCCTCCTCCAACCATGTTGCCTTATTACTCTATCTACTACTACTTTATCCTGTCAGCCCTTCTCTACCTAGCCTACGATACCACAGACCTCCACAACTATAACATTAAATACTATCACTCCCTTACACAAACACACAACAGTCCCCAACCTCCAAATAAACCCTACAATCACATCAGCCCACAGCTATACGACTACTCCAACCTTCTTCTCTGCCATCTCAAATATATAAAATTGCCATACCCTCAGCTGCCCACCTGCAAGTTCTATTGCATAATAACCAGACTAAAAAACCTACTGCTATACTTCCTCACACATATTAAATTACAAGCTGATATCCATCCCAACCCAAGCCCAAGCTGACCTGCCTACAACTCAACAACACCTCCCTAACTGTTATTTTACAACAAACCAAAATGTCTCCGAATCAAAGGTACTTAACTTACTACCAATTACGTCCAAATCAGATTTACTAATAACCAACTTTAACCTCAGAAGCTTCATAAGTAAAATAACTGAATTTCATGTTATCTTGGCCACCTACTCTGCGGACATAGCTGTCATAACAGAAACCTGGTTAAAACCTCACATCAAAGACCCTGAAATTACTCAACAGTTATAATAAGACAAGATAGACTAAGCAAAACATTTGCTGGTGTAGCTATTATGTTCAAAGACTCTCTAAAAGTAAAAAAACTAAACTGCATGCCACCAGGCATGCCCAATGCATAATTGCACATCACTTGGCTATAAATTGATCCTCACAAAGCCATGATTATCATAGCTGTTTACCTGTCCCCAGGAAGCAATCTTACAAACACTGAACTTCTCCTCTCTTGGTCTGCCTCCACTTTCAGTCAAGAAACTATTATCTTAGGTGATTTTAATCTTGATTGGCTCTCCTGCTCCTCAAGCTGCTCTACCAACTTTATCAATCTCTATAACCAAGCCGGCTGCCTTTCTATCAGCCTTAGTGACCATACCCCTATATTTCTACTTAGAAAAAGAATTGAAACCCAATCTTATAGTCCATTCAAATACACCCGCTTTAAGAAAAAGTTCTCCCCTGATGCATTCAACCTAATACTACAGCATTGTAATTGGTCACCATTAAAACGCCTAAATCTGGACCTTGCAATAGAATTCTTTAACAATAAATTTCTTGACATCCTAAATATGCACTAAATCCAAACAGTTACCATGACTTTCTAATGATGCCAAACTTCTTATCAGAAAAGGGATACAGCCAGGGCACTACACCTATCCACCAAAAGCAAAGACAGTCTTACCTCCTACCAGCAATTAAGAAATGAAACCAAAAAAAAGATAAATAATGACAAGAAATACTACTTCTTCAGCAAATGTTCCAGTACAACCCACAAAAGTTCTGGCAAACTTTAAACTACCTTCTTAACCCTAGTAAAACCTCCACCCCCACCCCTTCCACTTCTAATGCCTCCAAATCCATAGCATCACAATTCAACTTTCACCTCCCTCCTGGATAACCACCAAAATTTACCACTCTCTGTCCCCTTCCCTGCCCTATAACCCCAAACCCTTTCTCCTTTAAACCTGTACAAACGTCTTACATAAAAAAGCTCCTTTCCAAACTAAAACCTTGCTGCCTAGCTGCCAACCAACTTCCCAATGAATTCCTAAAAATAGCTGCCCCATCCATCGCCTATCCTATCTCTGTCCTTATCAGTCATTTGGGTCCCTATTAATTATTTGAACTTTTTAAAGTTCGAATGTCATATGGTCGACACCATGTGATCGAACTTTGAAAAGTTTGAAGGTTAAAGGCAAAGGCTTTGTACGGCGCAGAATGGGAAAATTTCCCTTTTCTGCACTGAAGTGCGATCTCAGAGTTGGTATATTTAAGTAGGGGGGTGTGGGGCGCAGCTCCCTACCTGGGGGTGCAGGAGGTCAAAGTTTCAAACTTCACTCATATGTTGTCGAACATATGAGGTTCAAAGTTTTGAAACTTCGAATATATAATATAGACCCAATCATTCTGTCTCTGAATAGTATGTACCTCACCTCTGGAAAATCTCTCACATTATTCCCCTCCATAAGGGTGGCCCCTCTAGAGATATCACTAACTACTGTCCCATTGCCATCCTCCCACTCATCGCTAAAATACTAGAGAAATGTATTCACCAACAACTCCTAAATCACCTTACCACTAACAACCTTCTATCCCACACCCAGCACGAATTCAGACCTAAACATAGTACTAACATAGCCTTAATATCCTTCACCGGCACTATTCATCACCTCAGGAATAAGGGACTATTAGTCTCAGCAATTTTCCTAGATATGTCAAAAGCTTTCGACACCATTTCCTACCAACTCCTAATTAACAAACTTGCCACCTACAATCTCAGTTCATCATCGCTAGCATGGTTTCACAGCTACCTATCAACCTGTAAACAGGCTACCAAATGAGAGAACAATCTCTCTCCTCTTCTGCTAGTATCCACTGGTGTACCCCAAGGGTCCATACTTGGTACCCTCCTCTTTATCATATTTCCCAACAAGACCAAGATTGAAGAGTATTTTGTGAGCAATTTCCTGTTTGCAGATGACTGCACACTCAACGCTGCCACTGAGGCCCAAATACAGCAGATCATGAACCACTTTTCCACTTCTTACAGAAACTTCGACTTTATAATCAGTACCAAGAAGACTGAGGTTTTGCATAAGCTTGCACTACAGAAGATGTATGCAGAACCAACTATCACCACTGAAGGTGAGATCCTGAAGGCTGTTCACAAGTTTCCATACCTCAGCAGCACTCTCTCCAGATTTGTGAATATTGATGATGAGGTAAATACATGCATCACTAAGGCAAGCTCCTCATTGGGATGGCTGCGGGAGTCAGTCAAGGAGAGGAGAGGCATAAAACAAGGCTGAAGGTGTACTGCCCACACTACTGTATACCTGTGAGACATGGACTGTGTATGAGCGTCATCCCAAAAATCTGAATCACTTTCATATGAACTGCTTAAGAAGGCTGCTGAAAATTACCTGGCAGGACAAAGTTCCAGACACAGTTGTGCTCTCTCAATCTGGACTACCAAGTATCTACACCCTGCTGAGGAGAGCCCAGGTCAGGTTGGAAGGACACCTTCTACGTATGCCAGACACACACTTCCCCATGAGACTGTTCTATGGTGAACTCACAGGAGGCAAACGCACACAAGATGGGCAGAAAAAGTGCTTCAAGGACACTCTGAAAGTCTCTCTGAAGAGCTTTGGCATTGATCTGGACTCCTGGGAAACTCTAGCACAAGATGGTCCCACCTGGCAAAGCTGCATCAGCAAAGGCGCTACTTCCTATGAGCAGAGCAGGATTGCAGAGGTGCAGAGGAAGCATGAGCTGTGTAAGTCCATAGCCAACTCTTTGCCTACCAACTCTACAGACCATTTGTGCCCGACATGCGGCAGAGCTTTCCGTGCTCACATCAGACTGATGAGCCAGAGATAGACACACCATACTCAGTCAACCTCCTCGATGTGATGTCCTTGGTCATCGTCAACAACGACAGACAAACAACAAATTCAGCAACCCAACCAGCTGCAATCATACAATATGGAGAAGACACATCTCTTATCAGTGCTGGCCCTTCCCACCAAGACCTTCCTGAAAAAAACTCAAAAATTACTTCAAGAAATTGAAACTTACCTCTCTAATCACCAACTCATTCTAAACCCAAATAAGTAAGTTAATGAATTTCACTAACAAAACTTCCATGCCCTACTCTTCTCTCTCTCTATTCAATCCACCAATAGAACCAAAACTGAGCCTACAAATCATACCAAACTCCTAGGTGTAACAGTAGATGACAGGCTGAAATTTGATATACATATAGCCAGAAAAGTCCATGCCAAACTTGGATCTCCCTACAGGCCCAGACTGTTCTTAATACACCAAGCCAGACTAGGCACAGCTAGATTTCAACTTCTATCTACCCTTCTCTACTGCTAAAACATTTTCACAAACTTGAGCAAGACCGACCTTAAAAACGTATATTCCTGCTATAATAAAATAATGTTTGGCAGGAACCATCCCCAAAAATCTCATCATTGTTCTGTACTTCAACAACTTAACCAGCTCAAACTTCCCAACCTGTTAACATTAAACCAACTTACCCTTACCCACAAAATTATTCACAACCCCAGTTTCTGCCCTGTACTTTCCTCCCTTGTCCAACCACATGTCAATACCAGGTGCCTTAGGTCTTCAGACAAGCTACTGCTAAAAATTACCCAATCTCGCAACTACCATGGTGACTCCCTCTATTCAAATAAAATAGCAAAGACCTGGAATGCTCTCCCTCTACACATAAAAAAATATTCCCAGCTATTCTTCCTTTAAAACAAAAACAAAATAATATCTCAAAAACACCTGGCTCTGTCCCTGTAGTTGTCCTGGATAACTCCCCTCCCAGTTATTTAAGACTTCTCACAACCCCTTTAAACAGAACAATACTACTTCTACTACTTCTCCAGATGAGTAGAAACTGCTTACAAGCCCTGACAGATTTGTTTCAGGTATGAAGGGATCGAACGTATTTGTGCTATGCTATGACATATGTCATTATACAATTTTTTCTTTGTTAATCAATTTTTCTAACATTTTTTCTCCTTTGACTTTTGGTCTCTCTAAGTGTTCAGTTATCCATTTCTGTACATGATATACTCTATGGTGTACAATCACTATAATGTTTCTTTGTTAGTTTAGCTATCATATGACTACTAATGTATAATTCTAGACCTACTAATTTGTATTTTATGGTTATGTTATGTGTTATGTTATTATTTTGTGGAGTGTTTCTCTCCAGGTCTCCGCTGAAATCAGGCTCTTGGTCCAGTCAGACACCACCCAGTTAACAAATGTAAATAAATAAATAAATCACGTGTTTTGATGCAATTGCAACCTTGTGGAATTCATTGTATGTGCAGTTGTGTTGTTATACCCAAGGATTATTGAGGAGGTCAGCAGCACTATTGTGTGACTATTAGCATTTGTGTCAAGAAACGTTCTGCATGAGCCATGAACAACTGATCTGTAATGTGTCCTTATATGGCATCAGGCCGCTCAAACACAGCTAGCCCATGTTTTATTAAAAGAAGTTTGGATTCTCGTTAGTACTTGGAATTTTTTTTTTTATTGCCTGGTGATAACTGAAATAGTTTGCTGAGAGCGGAGGCAGTGAGCGTGTTGTGTTAAGCTGCCACCTTTATTCCTATTTTGTTATCCACAGCTCGCACTTGTTCTGTTGTTGACAGCTAGCCCATGAAACACATACAGGCATACATTATGCAAATGAAATAAGTACATGATATTGATACAGTTGTACGACTGTGTGCATAGCAACAGTGTATGGAATGTGATGAATGACCAAAGATGTATTTGGAGGTCTTTTCACAAATCATTTATTCCAGTACATATGAAATGTTAATTGGAATACACAAGTAAGCACAGATCTGTGTGAGGATGACATCAGACATACCTAACCAGAGGTAATAGACAATCTGCTAGCTGACAGTTTGTCTCACACATCACCCCCCCCCCCACCCATAACCACTGGCCAACAGTCAAAGTATACATGCAAACATTACACAGTTTTTCTTCTTAAAAGGGCAGCTTATCTATGCATTGTCTATGGCTAATAACACAGAATCAATAGACCCTAACAACATCACGTTACCTATAGCTTGATTTAAAACATGACCTAGGCTACTGGACATAGTTTGATCCATACTTCAGCACAGCCTCCAGACAGCTTATGTTGCCATAGAAGGGTGTACAGCAACATACATCCTTCTGAGTGTGGGGGACCATCATCTGATGCAAGAGGCAGGCCAAACAGTCATCATGGACCTTTTCTAAAAGGACATAGGTAATCTCCCAACTGTGTACCAAACTCAAGTTTAATTATTTTTTTTAGGCTACATCATGTCTGTTACATCTGATCACTGTTTTTAAGAAGGCTACCAAGGGCATGCATGATTACAACACTATCATCCTACATAACTTGACCTGGTCAAGTCATCTGACACAAATTCTCAGTCAGGTATTACAGAGAAACTGTCTCAAGTGGCCATAAACACCTACGTCACTAAGTGGGTAGACAACTGAACTGCATACATGAGAGATAAATATGTTGTAGTGTGTGAAGTCACCTCTATCTAGAGTCCAGTGACCAGGCCCGAACCTCAGGGTTCTCTGCTAGGTCATTTCCTGTCCATTATTTAAGTCTCAGACATCAAAACTGACTTACACATCCTTTCTCCAACCAGCTTTGTGAAGGACTGCAAATTGTGGACAATCATTGAATCCAAGTGTGATATTGGTATAATGGATACAGTATCAATGTATGCAAAGGACTGCTGCCACAGCCAGGGGGACACAGTAGATGAAGAAAAATTATGGGGGATTAGTTCCATTATGAAAGCAAATAGACAAGATAATTACAATATAGACATCACACCCCTATCAGCAGACCAAGTGGTATGTGACCTGTGTGCTCAAGTAGATGGTATGCAGAATATCCACCAGCATGTGCCCACAGTGGTGACTACTCCCTTGTATGTAGCACAACTCCTGAGTATATGCAGGACATCCACATCAAAGCACATTATAGTTCCATTGTTTTCAGCCTTTATCACACCAATAATTAAGTACAATGCACCCTTTTGCATGTACTTCCCAAAACATCTTCCAGGGTTGAGTTACTGAAGTGTACCACTTTTGCCACAGTGAGCTCCTACACATTGTATCAACCATACCTAAGTATTCTTTTTTCGTGCGTAAACATTACGGTATGACAGTGCAGAAACCCCTTCAAGGTGTTATACAAGATACATGTGGGATATGCGTTCCTGTGATGCACACAGTAAATACATAAGTGACAGACCACATTGACAGCATGGGTTACATTCATGAAAGTGTAGATTGTGGCATATATATGCATGCACATCTGTCAACTAGCCAGTATTGCTCATAATTTCAAATACAGGTGTAAGAGGATTCCTCCTAACACCTCCTAACACCTCCAGCAGATGTTAATTTTGAGGAAGGTGTGCTTGATTCCCCTCAGAGATTGCTGGCAAATCATAATAGTTGTACAGGTGTATTCTTGCAGACCCATCTTTGATCACTTACAATCACATGTTATGTCAAAGACATGGGATCACTGGTGGTATTATGCTGAAATTGTCCATGATTGTACATGCTTCTGTCTACTGTTGTCCTTTAGCCTGTTATTATGTGTCCCACTTGGTTGAGACCTTTGCTAACATTACATTTATATTCTTGCAACTCCTTTTGCACAGCTTCACAATATGCACCTAACCCCTATTGTATATACCATCCTCAATATATGTCCTCTCTATTGTTCATGTCAGGATGCCTATATCACAAAGAATCTTCTCCACTGATATGTCACCTTGTGTGACAGTAACATACTACATAACAACTGTGGAGTATACTGTATTATATTGACATCTGATTATTGTTCATGCTACAACTGTCTTCACTGACATACCCTCATCTGCTGTAGGTTACCATGTTTCACCTGTCCTCTTCCACTGTGTTCGTTCCAACAATTCATCGGTGTCCCTTTTCAATATGCACACTTCCCCTATTTATTTAAAATGCAGTCTATGTACCCTTCCTGATCAATTACGCAACTTTTATTCAATATGCCTGAAACATTTCCACAATACTGTGCAGTGTATACACTTTCATGTAATGTGTTGGAACTATATACATTGCTTTATTAATAACGCTGGTAATCATTGTGGTATTCCGCACAATCCCATAGACCTAGTTAGCGCATAAGTAAATAGGTTTACATGTCTGCTGGTGTCTGTGATGCTTTAAACAGCAAAACTGTTGCTGGTCACAAAACTGCGCTTGTTTATGTTTAAACACAGCTTATGCAATTAGCACTGCTGCTCACTGCGCACACATGTAAACTCTCTGTAGGCTTCACGCTAAGCCTTCATGGAGTTTATTGAATCCCCAGGTTAATCTTTGTATAAACAAAAATACATTTCAGTTTAAGAGTTCTAACAATGGTAAAATGTGCTTTAAAACTTATTAACACTGAATGCCGTCATAACCTGACTGAGGGTCACAGGCTGCTGTTGGATCACTCATGAATTCTACATCCTGCAGTGATTCACAACTAGAATTGTCAGGTACTACAGGCATCCTGAATAACATCTCTGCATTAAGAGATGAGTTTCAAAACTTTCAACAGTCTATCATTACCCAGCTGTTGGATGTAAAATTCTTGATCAAAGAAAACAATTTATAAATAGGTGAATAGGGGATGGCAGTGACTAGCCGTGATGACCATCTGAGGACGCTGAGACCTAGGTAAATTTCAACCCAGTCATCACTCAAAAACTGCAGGGAAAACATAAATGATAAATAGAATAGGGCTCGAAGGAAAATATTCAATTGTTTGGTCTAAAGGAATGGTCTGAAGGACACAATATATTGTCCTTTCTTTCTATGTGGTTATCAAAAATTATCAACTGGATCATAATGTAAAAATCAACACTGAAGAAGCACACACACACTTACCCCAAACCAGAAATCAACTTATGTTATAATAATCAACTTTCATGTATATCAAGAAAAACAGAGCACAGTCTAAAGAAAGAGTGGTCCTTAAATAGTTGTTATTAAGGCCTCTAACCTTGATAGGATAAAGATTTTCATCATGGATTATGGAGTTACTCAAAATTCTACCAAATCTGTAAAATGCTCTCTGCACTAAAATCAGATGGGATCCTTAAAAATAGTGACCACATGGAATGGAAAGTCTCTAGGGAGAAAAGGCAGAGGATGCAAGACTTGTCATTAAAGTAGACCACAGAGATTAAAAGCACCCATGCAGAACTGAGCCATACATGAGCATATGCTGAAATTTAAATTATTCTTCTCCATACTTCATTGTTCTGTCACCTAACTTGTGAACATCTGCTTCATGTAAAATGTTTTATTCAATTTTACATATGAAAATAGCTTTTCATCTCTTCCTACCTTTTCATTATATTCTAGACACTTCTACTCTCTTGAAGTTTAGTGTTTTCCTGATAAGAAAATCATTGTTGGTCTTGGGTTTTAGTGATGATTTATTGGAAACTGAGGCTAACCCCATTTTTAAAGAAAAGGTGCTAGATGAGTGTGGGGTACATGCAACTCTGTTTTTTCATACTGTAATGTCATTTGTGGGGTGAATAAGAGGTGGGGGGTGACTAGACTGGACAGGTCTTCTCCTTCATGTTAAAGACAAGGCTAAAGCAAATATTAGCAGGTTGTGGCTGTTTGTAGTCATTTCTCTGTCTTTCTGTTTTTTTCATTTCTTCTTTTTCCTTAATTATAGTCCCTGATGTCTGCTTTGCTATCTTCTTTAATGCCAGTGTTATTAGGGTGATTGGTAAGGATTTGGTACCCCCCCCATAAATATGGCACCCTACTTTGTGGCTACAAGCATGGCTTATCAGCTGTTATAATAGTTAAGAAGTTAATGGGAGAAGAGAGGAAATTTTAGTGTTATATTTCACATATTTGCTGATATGGAGCTTTTAGAGTGAATAATTCTAATCTAGTGACTAGAACATGGATGTTTTAGAAAGCTAATTGTGATCTTAAAATATATTTATGTGATTACCAGAAAAAAGGTTGTTAGGGGCATTTTCAGACATGTACTTATTCATCCAAAAGTACCCACTTTAACCAGTTCAGAGTCATAGGAGTGGCACAGTTTCTTCTGACTCCCAAACAGCAGAATGCAGAGAAACATCTTGTATAAAATGCCAATCTATCTTATAGTATACACATACATTCACCTATACATGACACGTACAGACCATTCTGAAGAGCCATCAATTAACTGTGGCATGCTTTCAGAAAGAAGAAATAGGAGCACCAGGTGAAAACCCATGCGGATTTCACAAACAAAGCACCCCATGCAGGATCCAGAGTACCAACCAAATCAAAACTATACAAAAAACCTAAACCAAATGAAGAGAGGAAAAAAACATAACATTGGACATACATAATGCCTTCCTTAGCACAATACAACATTCACTGTTCATTCTCTATCAATTGTTCTTTCTGGTAAGGTCCTGTTTCAATAACTGAATGTCCTACATCACAGATTTGGTTTACATATCAAACTTCTGTCAAGTTCTCCAAGTATCGATCAGTGTATTTGCTTTTGGATATATTTCTCTAACTAAGCATTATTATTGAACTATGAAAAACAAATCATAAGCAGCACTGTCTGAAGGCTCTGATACAGAACAAAGTATACTGACATTTCTGGAGATGAAAGTGGCATTTCAACATAGTTCACAGTCACTATACATACAGAAAAAATATAGAAGAATTTAAGTATACCATTTTCTTGATAGATCCATGGCATGGCAAGAGGGAACGCACTTGATTAGTGATCAAGGCACTACAGGAACTGATGAGGAAAGAAAATGAATGATGAGGTTAGGCCTGTTTACCTCTTCCTATAGGTTGGGAGTGGGGCACATTTTTCAGGACCTTAATCCTGACAAAATATCTCTGGTGGAAACTGGAGACCTGTCAGAATGCATCAAGCTTACTGGAGAAGTTAGCTACTAACAGGTTAAATTAGTTAGTTAGTTAGTTAGTTAGTTAGTGCATTTATTTACCGGAAAAGTCCACTGGGTCTGAAATGAGCCCATTTTCAGTAGGGGCCCGGGGAAAAAAGCTCCACATTTAATTACATACAAGGAAATTTTACACAACAATACAGAGTATATAAAACAATAGTAGTATATTAATATAGCAATACCCACTCCTGGGTGTGGGTAATGCTGGATTTACCCACAGTTGGCGTGGTTTGGTCGCGAGGGCGAAGCCCGAGGGACCAAACAAAGCCAACCGTGGGTAAATCCAGCATTACCCACATCCAGAAGTGGGTTATTGCTATTATACAATGACATTATTTAAGAAAAAAAAATAATTAATTTTCTTAAATAATGGCATTGTATAATGCCTCCTTGCTGCCCTTACGCAGCTGTCTGGTATTCTGCAGCAGTTCTGATGTACTGTGCATGCCTACGCAGTACATCAGAGCTGTGGGCAAAAGCAACGGAGAAAGCAAGATCTCCATTGCTTTTTACTGTTTCGCTATGTTAAATGGGTTTAACATAGCGAGACAGCTTTAAAATAAGCAACGGAGAATCTCCGTTGCTTATTTTAAAGCTGTCTCGCTATGTTAAATCCATTTAACATAGCGAGACAGTTTTGAAAAAAGCAATGGAGAAAGCAAGATCTCCGTTGCTTATTTTAAAGCTGTCTGGCTATGTTAAACCCATTTAACATAGCGAGACAGGTTTAAAAAAAAAAAAGCAATGGAGAAAGCAAGATCTCCGTTGCTTTTTACACACTTTCTCGCTATGTTAAAGGAGTTTAACATAGCGAGACAGCTTTAAAAAAAGCAACGGAGATCTCCGTTGCTTTTTTTAAACCTGTCTCACTATGTTAAACTCCTTTAACACAGCGAGACAGTGTTTTAAAAAAGACTTATACTAATGGAAAAAGTCCGGGCGACCAGACCTTTTTCCATTAGTATAAGTCGATTTACAACGTGCACGCTAACCAATCAGCGTGCACGTTTTGGAATATTAATGGGGGGGTCATGGTATAAAATAAAATAATAACCACATAGAATAATTTGATGATAACATGGAATATACTTGATAACAGTGAAAAATTGTTTTACAATCATGGTTTGAATGCAGGAATAGAAAAAGTGTAAATATATAAGTATTTTATTAGCAGTGCAAAGAAATTAACTTAAAGAGTAAAATGAAGGAGGCAGAAGGCCTAAGATAGGGATAATGCAGGCTAAAGTGACAGCAGAAGGAGTTAGTGTGGTAGAGAGAAGGGGAAGATAGACTAGGGATAGAGTGGAGAAGAGTAAGGATTCTGAGAGGGGGTCAGTTGTTGGGGTTGACTGTTGGAGTGCAGGTGCATATCCATTGTGAGGAGAGATGAAGTCTGAGGGATTTTTTAAAGGAAGTAGGATTACTGATAGTCCTGAGTGAAGGAGGGAGATTATTCCATAGTTTGGAGACAGTAAAAGAATACAGCATTTGGCTGGCTGAGAGCTTAGGTTTATGAACGTTCACTAGTATTTTGTTTTCAGACCTAAGTTGTCGATTAGGATTGTACATGGTTAGAATGGAGGAGAGGGATGGGCAGGCTGCTGGGTAGTAGATGAGTTTATGGGCAGTAGTTAGTTGTAGACATGTGAGGTGGTGGGGGAATTCAAGCCAATTTAGTTGATGCAGAGAAGAAGTGGTGGGTGGAGAATTTAGCATTTGTAACAAATTTGGAAACTTTGTTGTAGCATGAGTTAAATTTGCTTTTTAGGGAAGAGTGAATATTGATGAGGATGGGGGCACCATATAAGAGAGTTGGAAGCAGGAATGATAAGGCGAGAGCCTTTTTAGCAGAGAAGCTGAGAAAGTAGTTTTGCCTATAAAGGACTCCTAGCTTTTGATGTTTGTTTTTATGTTACTATAGATATGAAGGTCAGAGGTTAATTTATCATCAATGATGACACCAAGCAATTTGGTACTAGGGACAACTTCAATAATAGTATTATTTTGAGAATGAACAGAGAATTCAGACTTGTGAATCGGGTTGGATTTTTTGGGGGGTAAATATTAAAAGTTTAATGTTGTTGGGGTTGAGGACAAGATGGTTTTGTGACATCCAGGTTTCAGTTGAGCTGAATGTTTCTTGGGTTAGTTGCTGTAGTACAGAGGCAGATTTAGAAGAGCAGATAATAGTAGAATCATCTGTGTATTGGATAACAGTATTGTGGGTACAAATAGTGTGGAAGTCATTGATGAATATACTGAACAGAAGGGGACCCAGAATAGATCCCTGGGGTACCCTGTATTAGTATTGATGAAAGAGGAGGAGGAGTGCTGTCAAATAGTAGACTGTTGCTTGCTGCTGAGATAGTAAAGAAACCAGTGAAGGATGGCGGGAGAGATGCCAAGCTTGGAGAGTTTAGTAAGCAGAAGGGAGTGGGAAACTGTGTCAAATGCTTTCAATAGATCAAGAAAGAGTGCAGAGACTAAGCAGCTATCATCGCAAGCTCTGTTTACTGTGTCCAGGAAGGAAATGAGAGCAGTATTAGTGATATGTCATGGCCTAAAGCCATGGTGAGTGGAGGAAAGGAGTTGGTGTTTAACCAGATGACTAAGGAGCTGAGTGTGAATGCACTTCTCTAGTATTTTTGAGATGAGGGAGAGAAGTTTGAGATGTCAGAGTTGCTGCCACCTCTGTGAAGTCAGAGAACATATGCTTTTTTGCAGTTGTCAGGTATGCATGATTCTTGAATGGACTTATTGATGAGAATACTGATGGGGTAAGCTATGGAGGAGGCTGATAGTTGTAAGAATTATGCAGGTAAGTTATCTGGGGCATTAGTACATGGTTTTGTTTATGAAGACGTTTTTGTGTGGTTGAGGTAGGTATGGGAGAGAGTGAGAAAGTGGATATTGGAGTAGACAGGGTATGTACTAGTGGAGGTTTTAGTGGGTCTGTGTTGATCGGTGGGAAGGTAGTAGTAAGCTTAGCAATTGTGTCAATAAAATATGAGTTAAAGGTTGAGGCTATGTCAGAGGGTGTTTTTTCCTGGGTTTGGGCATGGATTAGGGTTAGTTCTTGGATGGAGTAGGGAGTTGACTGCACCCCAAAATTTGGAGGGTTTTGTTTATCTTGATATTGGAGGGTTTGGAAGTATTCATTTTTGTTTTTGAGAACTAATCATTTAGCCTCATTGCAAAGTTGTTTATATTGCATGAGGCTGGAAGGAGTTTTATTTTTCAGCCAGGCTTTCCAGGCTTTGTCCCTAGAGGACATGATTTGCTTTGTGGACTTGGCAAGCCAAGTAGCATGTTTTGTCTTGACTCTTTTAAGCCGGAGAGGGGCAAGACTATCTAGGATCTTAAGAAATGTGGAATTGAAGAATTCTACAGCTACATTAAGTGGGAGACATTTTAGTTAACTCCAGTTAGTACTTTGCAAAATGTCATTAAAGGTATTTGGGAAAAAGTGGGATAAATCTCGGGTGTGTCTATATTGATGTATGTTTGGTATAGTGGTGGGCTTACATGTTATGAATGCTGGAGAGTGGTCACTTATACTATTTGGAAGTGTACCAGAGGAGGAGATTTTATTTGGGTCAGAAACCATGATCCAATCCAGGATTGAACCTTTGCTGTTCTTATTGTCAGGTCTGGTAATTTCAGAAATTAGCTGAGTATAGATGTGAAAGCTGATGTCTGAAGAGGGGTTGTTATTGGAAATATCTATCCAGTTAATGTTAACGTCACCTAGGGTAAATGTTTAAATTTTTTATATTGGTGGTTGTCCAGGCAAGAATGCCTTTGAGAATAGGAATATTGTTGCCTGGGGGAATGTATATGACTATGACACAAAGGCTTTAACAGTCATTGAGTTTTAGGAAGGTAATAAGTAACTCTGCAGTGGAGAAAAGGGGAATAGGCTTTGAATATGGAATCACTGTAAAGGTGCTCGGATGTAATAAGGTGATGCCTCCCCTTTTTTTATGAAGTCTATCTGTTCTAAGGCAAGAATAGTTTGGGGGTAGAAATTCAGAATCCTTTATATATGGTTTTAGCCAGGTCTCATTTATGGCTGTAAAGTCTGGTTTATGTTGACTTAACCATGCATGCAGATGAGAGATTTTATTTCTTATGCTTTGAATATTGATGGTGGTGAAATGTAGGGATTTTGTGGAGTTAAGGGTATTAAGAGAGGAAGGAGAAGGGCCAGGGTTAGGGTATGTGTCACCACAGTGGATTAGGTTAAGTTGAGCAGGAGAAGTAGTTGAATGGAGCCTCTTTTAAGTATTAAGTATTTAATTTAGTATTAATATAAAAACAAGTCTTTCTGATAAGTTCTTGGACTTTTGACCTGCACCATGATCACCCCTTGGCTACAAGGAACAAATGAGCACAATCATGACAGACTTATTTTTAGCAGGCAACCAGGGGCCAAAAATTAAGCATAAAAATATACTATTGCCCTGCTTTGATATCAGTTTACTGTAAATATGCATATAATGTATAAATAAATGTTCATAATGATGCTCAGTGAATTTATCTTTTCGTGTTTTGTCTCAGTCCTCAAGCTGTATGCTCTTTTGCTAAAGTAATATATATGCTGCAAAACAGTTGCATTTTTATCTGTGCTGCAAAATAATTTGTTGTGATCATTTTACACTGCATATAACATATCTTGTCACAGCTCTTTCTGAGTTTGAGTCACGGCTGAAAATTGTCAGATTGACCAGCACACCTACTCAATTAAAAAACAAAATAAAGAGTAAAAGACTTTGAAATGGACTCTTGACTGTGAATCTTAATGTACTGTTGCTCACATGACTTGTGCATAAACATGATACCTCCCTAGCACAACACAACATACACTGTTCATCCTTCATTCACAACATTTCCCACTGTTTCTTGTACTTAGCTTGTTCATCAGAGATTCCAAGTCACACTATGACTTATAGGGAAACAATGATGGGTTGACTGAGCAGTACAAATATCATTAAGACACTGTTAATGTTGTTGATGATTAGCATTGTCATGATGACAAATTAGCTTTCATTTTAGTGCTACCTCATCATTATTAATTTTATGCAGTTTCAGATACCGCTACTGAAAAAAATCACTCATATTACTGAAGCATTAAGGAATGGGCGGTAATTCAATCTCTGTCACTTCTATTAATATTATCTAGCTCACAAAGCCTCGATGACTTTCTCCACAATATACTGCTTACAATGAAATCATGCATGCATATTCATGAACAGAAAACTTCAAACTACTTTATTGTGGGTTTGCATGTATAAATATGACTGCTTCATGCAAGTAATACTGGATAAAATGTGACAAGAAAGTGAAGTGATATCTAGGCTAATGGTAAGGTATGCATTTAGAATAACTAACAACAACAGATGACAGTTGGTTTCACTTCACCTGTATTCATAGGGCAATAGACTGACTGATTGATTGACTGATTGATTGATTGACTGATTTGATTGATGTGAGTTTGCCATCTAGGGTCAGTGGCTCAGCAGGTAGTACACTTTTTTCTTGGTAAAGGAAGATCAGATGGATGCAGGCTCTATTCCCATACCAGGTAGGTGGATTCATTTTCCACAGACTACACTGCAGCATTAGAGTGTACTATACTCCTAAGTGTACCATCCTTTTGATATGCTAAACTGAGGCCTTACTTGCCTGAGACGGTTGTAGCTCAAGTAGATGTCAAAAATCCTATGACACGTATCAAAAGGAATAGCTGATTTTACCCTGTCCACTGGCCACACTTTCCCTAGTCTGTATAAATACTAACTCAGGTCTCTCCTGAAAAGAGCCCACCAGTTTATTGGGACTAACTTGGTCAACAAGGAATAAATAAATAAAAGTGGGATACACCACTGATCAGTAGTGACCAATTTCAGTCTCACCCCAGAAAAAAGTAATTGTTACAGCATATGTCACTCAGATAAGTGTTAACTAAAGAAATGAATAAATAAAGTCTTATATGCAAAATGTACAGAAGCATATAGCTACAGAGTTATTTATGGGCGTTATTTACAAAAGCAGTAATGAGTATGAAAAAGAGATGAGAGAATGTGGTGAAAATCAATTAATTAATTAATTAGTCATTTTACGTATTTACTGAAGATGTGTTTTAGCCGTGACTGGAATTCAGAGTATGATGATATTTATTTTAGAAAGAGTGGGAGACATTCACACAGTGAAGGGTAAAGGCTGGGCAAGCAGTGGTCAGTACAATGAAGTTTGGGTTTAGAGGTTAGGAGAAGGAATCCTGACTGGAGGTGATTTCTTAGATTATGTGACGAAGTTTGCCAATAGGCTTAGCAACTAGGGAAGATAGTTTGATCTGTTAGAACAGCTGTGATCTGGATAGCAGTTCAGACCTTTTTTGAATGGAGGCAATTTTGCTTGCTCAAGGGTTTTACAATGCTATTCATTCCTTGGGGAAAGAATGATGAAATCTCTGATTGTACTATCGTGGTGCTCCTTTGAGAAACTGAGGCTATTAGCGGTAGACCTTTTTTGTAGTTAAGAAAGGAAGATACCTTTGCCTAAGACTATTCTAGTGGCAAAAGAAGGAAAATGGGAGATTTTATGGGTCCAAATTAAAAGTAATAGTAAACACTTTTAGTTGGTTGTTGTGCATTAAAAGAAAAACATCCAACCAGAAATTGAAGAAATGCACTATATACAATCTTGTGTTCACATCATATTTACTTATGCTATTTTTGCAAACAAGGGATAAATTGAGATCATATATGTGACACCCATGCACTGGCCCAGCAATCAAGGAGCCTCAATCCTCACCACTAACACCAGTGAGGGGCGTCCATATACGGAAAGGATAATAAATACACACACATAGTAAAGTACGATTTCCCTTAAGAGCACACAGAGATCACAGTCAGTCTGGGGCTGGTTTCTCCCTTTCTCTCCAGGTCCCCAATAAGACTCCCCACTGGCACAGCTATAGGGTCCAGATCTCAGCCTATTGGGCAAGCTAAAACCTCCAGCACATCTCTGTCCAAACAGTACTTTGTGTCCCTGCCCAAGTAGCTGATACACACACACACTTTAAGATAAGAGTTTATACAACCACACAGACACTCCTGGTGAAGGCTGGCACAGGTTCTCCAGCTGTGTCCCTTTTGCCCAGACTATAAGGTAGAAATCACTGGCACCACCAAGCTAATATTTATCAGCTACTCAAAGGCCCTTATGAAAGGGGGGCCAATTATACTATGCAATTTTATTATGCAAATGGTAAGTGCAACCAAACAGTCAAGACTTATTTGGAGTGACTTGATACAGTATCACTATATACATGCAATGTACTCTACACAAAACAGCCACAGTTGAAAGTTTAAAAATATTTAATAATAAATAATAAAAACACAAGACAATAATTATTACTACACAGTGCCAGTCAAGATTTCAGAGATCACAGAGAAATACTTAAAATAATACAGTAGAAAAGTTCTGACATCAACACAGAAAAACACTTAGTCTAATCTTCCTAATTCCTAGCTATTTCTAAGAGAAAACACAGTTCTAAAATCCTACTTACATATAGACACAGGCAGAGTGGTGAGTTGGATGTTCGCAAGACAAATGCTCTCATTCTTTCTGTCCTTAAATTGATAACACAGTAGCACTGATTCATTTCAGATTACATCATTTCTTTCTGGTTCCCAGACTAACAGACTCTCAGAGGTTAATAGCACCTTTGATCTTGAAGCTGGTCAGGAACCAGAGCAATAAAAGAAATTATACCTGCAAATTCTAGCCATTAACGCTGGCCTCAAAACAATAGGCAGAATGCTTTCATCTAGACATCTCGGCTCTGAGTTTTGACATCAAAGAATTGACATATCATCTTTGTTACAGCAGAGTGCACTGTTGTTACATTTTTGCAGTTCCATATTTAACACGTTTTCCCATTTAAGAGAACAAGCCTGTGGCTTATATTAATATTTACAAATGACAGAATTATCTACAAAATTCTATCTGTCTAGGTTGGCAGCCTTCACCTATCTTCACACATCACCCCTCTGAGGAACTCAAGCTAGTTTTCAAGTGACCCTTGAGAAATGTTGCTTGAGAGGATTAGGTTTATCTGAGTATACCTTACCCCATTCCCGGTCTTGAGAGCCCATCTGCATTGGTATTGCTAATCCCACTGCGGCGCTGCAATGACATATCATATGCTTGCAACCCTAGGCTCCATCTTAGTAACTTGGCATTTTGCTGGCTGGCTCTGTGTAACCATGTTAGGAGGTTGTGATCTGTCACTACAGTGAATTTTCTTCCATACTGATAAGGCTAAAATTTCTGCAGTGCCTACACTATGGCTAGACATTCCTTTTCTACAGCTGCATAACATGACTGAGATACACTACTGGGTGCTCTTCTCCCTCTGAAGAAATATGGCTAAGTACAGCCCCCACCCCATGGTTCAAAGTATCCACCTGCACAACAAATCCTTAGCTGTAATCTGGACGGGCTAACACAGGGGGTCCTTCCAAAGCTTCCTTAAGCTCCTGGAATGCCTGCTCACATGCTGGGGTCCACACTACCTTATCTGGCCTGTTCTTCCCTGTCAGGTCTGTGAGGGGAGTAGCTATGGTACTATAACTGGGGACAAACTTTCTGTAGTACCCTGCTGTCCCTAAGAATACCCTCACCTGCTTTTTGGTAACAGGTGCAGGCCATGCCTCAATGGCTTCTACTTTGGCAGGTTCTGGCCTGATCTTACCACTCCCCACTCTATGCCCCAGGTAGGAGACCTCTGCCATACCCAACTGACATTTGCTGGGCTTAATGGTAAACCCTGCCTTCTGTAGTCTACTCAGCACCTCACTGACATGCTAAAGGTGCTCTTGCCAGGAATGGCTGTAGATGGCAATATCATCTAGGTAAGCAAGGGAAAACCCTCCTGCTCCTGCTAAGATATTATCTACAAGCCTCTGGAAAGGCGCTGGGGCATTTTTCATCCAAAAGAGCATCTTTCTGAACTCACACAAGCCAAAAGGAGTGACAAAGGCTGGCTTCTCTTTAGCACTGGGAGTCAAGGGCACCTGCCAGTAACCCCTGGTAAGATCAATGGTTGTTAGATACTTAGCCCCACCTAGCTGCTCTAAGGCCTCATCTGTCCTAGGCATAGGGTAAGCATCTGACTGTGTGACTATTTAATTTCCTGTAGTCCACAAAGAACCTGGTGCTGCCATCCTTCTTTGGAACCAGCACCACTGGGGAGGCCCAGGGACTGTTGGACTGTTGAATCACCCTTAGTTACAACATCTTCTGTATCTCCTCCCTCAGAGTCTGTTTGACTCTCTCAGACACCCTATAAGGGGCCTGCCTAATAGGCATTTGGGGTCCTGTATCCACCTTGTGCTGCACCAAATGGGTGCACCTTGGTTTCCCAGTGAACATGTCCCCAAACACCTGTAAAACTACTCTGATTTCTCGAACCTGGGTAGGAGATAGCTGCTGGGACATTGCTACCCCTTCCACTGAGGTGAGGTGTCAGTCCAAGCTTCACTGGGGAGATTAGTCACCAGATCTCCCTCAGACTCCTCCTGCAATCTACTGCAAATGCTCAGCACAAGGGCCTCCCTATCATGGTAAGGTTTTATCATGTTAACATGGTACAATTTGTGCCCCTGCCTCCTGCCTAGCAGTTCCACCATGTAGTTAACATCACTTACCTTTCTTACCACCTTGTAGGGTCCCTCCCAAGCTTCTTGCAGCTTGTTGTGTCTGACAGGAATGAGAACCATTACCTGCTGCCCCACAGCATACTCTCTAGCTCAAGCATTCCTGTCATACCACACCTTTTTCTGTTGTTGGGCTTCTGCCAGGTTCTCCTGGGCCAAGCCCATGAGTTCCCTGAGCCTTGTCCTGAGGTTTAGGACATATGCCACAACAGACTCCTTGTGAGGTTCACACTCACCTTCCCACTCATCTCGAATTAAATCTAGAGTTCCCCTCACCCTATGCTCATACAGCAACTCAAAGGGTGAAAAACCTGTGAATTCCTGGGGAACCTCACTGTAAGCAAACAACAGATGGGGCAAATATTTCTCCCACTCCCTCTTAAACTAGTCTGCAAATGACTGTAGCATGGACATGATTGTAGAGTTTAACCTCTCAACAAGACCATTAGTCTGGGGATGGTAGGGGGTGGTCTTCAGGTGCTTCCCCCCACAGTACTTCCACTGGCAAGCCAGCAGGTCTGACATGAAATTGGCACCTCTGTCAGTCAGTATTTCTTTTGGGAAACCTTCTCTGATGAAAACCTCTAACAAAGCATTTGCCACCTTTTCTGCCTCAATGGAGGACAGAGTCACTGCCTCAGGGTATCGTGTAGCATAATCCACTATTACTAGGATATATTTTCTCCCTGTGGAACTTGGGGTACTCAGAGGTCCCACAATATCCATAGCTACCCTTTGAAATGGCTCCTCAATCACAGGTAAATCCATCAAAGGAGCTCTCACCTTGTCTCCTGCCTTGCCTACCTTTTGGCACTGCTCACAGGTCCTGCAGTACCCTGTTACATCTCTGGAAATTCCCGGCCAATAGAAGTTCTGCATAATATGTCTCTTTGTATGCTTTATGCCCATATGAACTGCAAAGGGAATATCGTGGGCTATGGATAGAAGCACCAGACGGTAGGCACTAGGCACTACCAACTGCTGTACTCTCTCACCTTCTAGTCCTCCCTCAGGGGTCCACTCTCTATACAGTAACCCTTTGTCCCAGTATACAGAATCTCCCTTCCCCTGAGAATCAGGTGCCTCACTAACTACCTACTTCAGGCTTTGCAATGTAGAGTCTGAGAGCTGAGCCTGTCTCAACTCTCTCTCTTTGTAACCCTTCCCCAGCTTCTCTTTCACAGGACGTCTGGCATCCTCTGACAGTCATGCCTCACTGTCAGCCCGGGTACTACTGCTCACCTCTACCTTTGCAGTCACTCTGTCCAAGGGAACATCAGTACCCACAAGCAGCTGTGGCTCACATTCAGTTTCACTGCTACAGAGAACCCCCCTCCCTGAGGTAACCACCTCACCAATCTTGGCTGCAAGTATGCAGTCTGTCTGGGTCTCCCCCAGGCTACCAGACCCACATGCTTGTCTCCAAGCTTGACTGCATGTAACTGCATGAGCACATGGTACTGGATTATCAAAATCATTCCATATCAGGACATCTGTAGGGATATCCTCAAACACACCTACTTGCTGGTTTCCTTTTCCACCCTTCCAGTCAAGTGGAACCCTTGCCAAAGGTATTTGGAATTAGGTCCCTCCTAAAGCTCTGGCTGGAGTAGACTGCCCAGGCAAGTAGTGCTCTTCTGTAACCATTGCAGGTTTTACAATGGTTATGTCAGAGGCTGTGTCTCTTTTAGCAATGGCCTCTTTGCTATTCACTACAATAGGATATAACCTCTTGTGGTAGTTTGGTACCCTTGTTGTCCCAAGACAACCTATTTCTGGCATTTTGTCTTTTCCACTTACTGGCTCTCTCACCTTTTGTTCCCCACCTTGCCTCTGTGGACATCTGTATGCCACATGGTCCCACTGGCTGCATTCAAAACATTTAACCCTAGGTCCCGGACATGTACCTGGACTAGTGGCGTCCCCTGCTACTGGCAGATTCTGTTGGGACAGTTTGTGCTGCCCACCATGGGTTCCTTTAGACCCATGAGCAGTACTGGGGGTCCCTTTCCTGTGCAGGGATGACCTGCTTGCTAGGTATAGGTCTCCATTCTTCCCCAACTCATCTGAAGTAGCACATTGTCTATCAGTTAACGAGATCCTCATGTCCTCAGGCAAAGTGCTAAGGGCTTGTTCCCTCACCAAAAGGTCTGCCAGCCCTTCAAAAGTGGTGACCTGACATCCACTCACCCACCTATGAAAATAAGTGCTCAGTTCAGCAACATATTCAAACACACTTTCATCTGCCTTGCGTCTATGCTCAGGAAACCTTTTCCTATACATTTCAGGTATTAGCTTAGAATATTCTAACAAGTGATTTTTAACAGCAGTATAATCAAAATTTTCACAATCAGCAAGTTTAGACAACACAGTTACAGCTATACCATGGAGTAAGGGGGTCAGAAACTCTACCCAGAGCCTTTGGTCAACATCATACTGTTTATATACCCTCCCAAACATATGAAGGAAACTATCAAAATTATCCCCCTCTTTAAACTGCAGAAGAAATTTACTGACCTTTCGTGCTTCTGGGGTCCAGTTACTCCCTTTCCCATTACCTCCATGACTTTGGTGAAGAATCAGCATCTCCTTTTCATGCTGCATCTGCCTCTCCTTTCCCTCAGCTTCCAGGCATAGCAGTTTCTCATTCTCCTCAGCCTGCAGACATCTCAGTCTCTCAGCTGTTTCTATTTCCAAACACATGGCCTCCAACTCATGTCTCTTTAGCTCCAGATGGATTTTTAAGTCCTCTGCAGAAAGGTTGAGCTGTCCATTCTCTGAGGATGGTACATCTCTACTGCCAGTCTGATCGTCATCCTGGTTGCTGTTTTCTGATGCAGCTGTGACCAAAGCTGCAATCATGTCTGCCTTAGTCAGGTTTCCATGCACCTGTCCCCTAGCCTGGCACATCTCAGCCAGATGGCTCCTTGTCAACTTTCCGTACTCCTCTGCTGATATGCTGCCTGCTCTCCCTGACTAACTAAGCTAAGAAAAGAAATAAAATAATTGTTTTCTGAACTCTGGGTATTCACCGCATGACTGATTTAGAGTACAAAACAACTTCAGTGATCACTGTACACAAGCTACAGGAATTCACTCTACCCACACCACTACAAGCCAATTAGTATTTGACAACCAATTAATATGTGGTGTGGATATCCCACCACTGCCAAACAATTAATATGTGACACCCGTGCACTGGCCCAACAATCAAGGAGCATTAATCCTCAGCACTAACACCAGTGAGGGGCATCCATATAAGAAAAAGATAATAAATACACACACAGTAAGAGACCACAGAGATCACAGTCAGTCTGGGGCTGGTTTCTCCCTTCATCTCCAGGTCCCCAATAAGACTCCCCACTGGCACAGCTATAGGGCCCAGATCTTAGCCTACTGGGCAAGCTAAAACCTCCAGCACCCTCTCTGTCCAACCAGTGCTTCGTGTCCCTGTCCAAGTAGCTGACACACACACACACACTTTGTGATAAGAGTTTATACAACCACACAGACACTCCTGGGGAAGGCTGGCACATGTTCTCCAGCTGTGCCCCTTTTACTCAGACTATATGGTAGAAATCACTGGCACCACCCAGCTAATATTTATCAGCTACTCAAAGGCCCTTATGAAAGGGTGTCCAATTATACTGTGCAATATTATTATCCAAATGGTAAGTCAAGACTTAATTGGAGTGACTTGGTATAGTATCACTATATATATGCAGTGTACTCTTAGAGCTTAAATTATCTCTACACAAAATAGCCACAGTTGAAAGAGTTAAAAATATTTAATAATAAATAATAAAAGCACAAGACAATACTTCTTACTGTACAGTGCCAGTAAAGAGTTCAGACATCACACAGAAATACTTAAAATAATACAGTAGAAAAGTTATGACATCAACACAGAAAAACACTTAGGCAGGATTCACGAAGCCTCCGTGTAAGAGATATAAGTCTTACACGGAGGCTGCAGTTAAACGGTGTGACGTCAGCATGTCATGCATATGCATGAGGGCATGCTGAATCACACCTAAGGCTAACATGGTCCGTGGAAGACAGTAGGGGGCGTGTCCGTAGGCCGAGCCCTGCAAGCGGACACGCCCCCAGAAGAGTAAAAGTGCCCAAAGTAAAGCCCCACGACAGAGTACATGGAAATGTGAATAAACAGAACACAACACATGCCCCCACAGACTATGAACATAAAATTATATAAATGAACATGTTATATTTTTTTTAACTGTAAAGATGTTTGCCCGTGAGTGCGCTCGTTTGCGCGGGTGTGCCCGTAGCTCAGCCACAGTTAGCAGTAAGTGGGAAAGCATATAAGAACTAACTATACAAAGTAAGCCAAAAAGCAATAGTGTAGCGGTAGAGACGTCGGCTGAAGAGCAGGCAGTCATGGTTCGAGCCCCCGCAACATCAATTTTTATTTTTAGTGAAATAAGCACGAAACAAGTCCCTGACATATATGTACATATATAAAATTATGTTTTATGTAAAATGTAATGAAATAGGCCATTTATTTTGAAGAAATGTGAGATAACAAAATAATAAAAAATTTCAGATGTGCCCATAGCTGGGCTATAGTTTAACAAGTTGAGTGTATCTGCCTGTAGGTGAGCAGTGGTTTAACAGGTGCAAAATGAGTGCCCGTAGGTGAGCCGTATTTTAACATGCTGAAACTGTGTGCCCCTAGCTGAGCTGAGCGTAATATGCGCGCTGACAGCCAAATGAAGCGTAAACCAGCGTAACCCGTTTGCGCGGAGCTGCGCACCGCGACAACAAGCTAACCGACAGGCAATGTTGAGCACGCTGTAACAAAACTGCCTTTACACAGACACACCCCCTAGCCTGTCTAGACAGTCATAAAATATAAAAAGCAGTGGCCAGGTTCGAACCCAGGACACCATGCACCATAGTCAAGGTACTGAACCACTAAGCCATGACAGCTGTACTTAGAAATGCAGTAATAGCAAATATATAGGAATGAATAGAAAGTGGAGCATGACAAAGCAGGTTTTGTGAAGCTGATCCAATTCCAAAATGGCCAATCACAGATAAGTGCGGGAAAAACGGCATATATAAGCCCCATAGGCGGGAATACACAGCATAACCAATTGTAGAACTAACTTGCAGCCAGAATGTCAGGAGTAGGTGAGGGTAGTTGCTTCCGAGCACAGAGGTGGGGCATTAAGGTGTCCAGATATATGGTCTGGCTCCTTGTCCACAATCATGAGGCCCAACTCATGCAGGGCCAGGTCCTGTGGGGAGCATATAGGGCTGAGGCGTGGGACCAGTTGGCTCATGATCTCACCAGTGCCACAGGGATTCCAAGGACTGGTGAGCAGGTCCGTCACTGCCATGCGGACCTGAAGAAACGTAAGCAGGACCAATTGAACCTTTGGATCCAGGAGGCCCGGCAAATGCCCAACGCCCCACTACTGAGTAAGTTACATTTAATTATGTATGTAAGAAATTAACCTAGCTGATATTATGGAGATGTGTATTCCAATATTACTTTATTTATATTACAGCTGCAGGTGTCCGTTCTGCGAACTGCAGAGCCTATGGCGATAGGCTGGTGTGGTTGTGCCACCAGGCAGGTCAATAATCCTCTCCCTGTAACTGTAAATAAATATAAAAGTATGACAGTCAGCAAAAGAGTGCAGTGTAGTCACTAAGTAATAAAATGTGCAAGTAACAGTGTAAGAGTGTTTGCAAGTATTGCTTGATTACAAAAGTGTGTTGCAGTCTGTAATCCAAACAGAAAAATGAAAATGTCTGAAATAAAGTCTGAAATAAAGATGCCCCACCTGTAATATAATAGTACACAACCTGCAGCAGGCTGAAAAGTACAGCTGCAGAAGATGAGCAAATCACATGTGTGAAATATATCCCTGTTGAAATACTGAAACATGACAGAAGTGAGACTGTTGGAAAGGATTGTAATAACTGCAGGTAAAACATGTCAATAAAGCCTAGAAGTAAGTACCATCCTGAATTGTAAAATTAAAACAAGTGAGAGAGTGTGAGAAAGAGTTATGAATCCACCAATAAAGTAGTAACAACCCCTGAATAAAGTATACTGCAGTCAGTACAGAATGAAATGAATGTGACAAGCAGAACCAAACTGCGAAATGTGTTCAAAATGTTGCTGCAGCTGGAATGTGTATCCCAAAATCTGGATATGGTGCTCTCAGTCTGCAATATGCAGATAGTATGATAGTCTGAAATACCAAACATCCACAGTTGTCTATAGCAATATAAAGCAAATGTAGCAGGATGATGTAGCTGAACAAAGCCAGATATGAACGTGTATGAATAAAAATGAAAATGTATATTGATGTAGCAGTAACATTCCTATCACCAACTTGAAGTAGTTATCACATAGGAAACTGTAGGTAGAACTGTAGTGTGTATATATCTGCAGCTGTTAGAAATGTACAGCATATGTATTGGTATTTGAAGGTGTTAATTATATTTTCTTCACCCGACCCTATAACCACATATAATCCATTCCACGTGAAATTGGTATGTGCAATCACAATTAACACCCCTGGACATTTGTTTTGTTGGGTCATACATATTTGCATGTACGTTGATGCATCTGCCCTGTTCATACATCTAAATCTGATGGCCTGTTGCCATCAATCAACCCTGCATGTTGTTGGACTGTGTATTGCTGTTCAAATTATGCATGTGTTATGCTTGCTGTTCAATGGTGTGAATATCTGGGTGTTTGGTTAATGGGAATACTAATGCATGCTGTTACAACTAATTGCGAATGGTATTGTATGTTACTAACCCAAACTGTCATGACATAATGCAAAACATAGGATGACAGGGAAGGCGGGTTCCAGTGGACCCACCTCTCCCACCTCAGCTGGCGAGTGCACCTGGCAGTAGTGCCCAGTCCGGACCCTCCTGTGCCACCTGCGGGTGAAAGTGCTGCAGGGGATGGGGCTCGTCCCCCCTCTGCAAGTGTGGCCGGAGGAGAACCACCACTCACCCTCTGTAGCGTCCGGACTGTGGTGGGTAGGGAGATCCAGGAATCTGTTCTTGGGCCCCTACGCCAGCTTGAGGCACAGGTGGCACAACTAACGGGCATGCCTGTTGCCCGGCCTACACAGCCCCCAGCACAGCCCCGTCCTGGGCAGTGAAGGAACAGTGGCAACTGCCCATGGGTGGGGATATCAGTTCCACTGTTGCCATCTGTGGGCTCATGGGCTCTGGATATCCAAACATCCGTCCCCGTCAATTGTGTAACCCCCCCACACGTGTCATACACCGCCCCTGTATGCGTCTTGTTTGTCTTGTCTGTTGACCTACCCAACCTACCTCCCCAGCTATACCGACTTCCTTTACCTGACATACCACTCTCACCTGAAAAAAAAGGGCACTCTGTACCCACAAAAAAATCATGCCCCATACATAGCTGCCCATTTCGCACACATGTCTGCTGGACATGGAAACTGTCAATTACAATTGGCTGTACAGCAAGTATTGTTGTTGTCCTGACACCTCTCTCAGGGGTGGAAGGTTTCAAATGTCACACCAAATTACAAACATATGCACAGCTGTTGCTGATGAAGAAATGGGCAGCTATGGGCCTTACCTACATCCCTCCTGCAAAACCGAAGCTTGTTTCCCTACTGTCTTACCCTCTTTGTGACTCCTTTTCACCACTTTCCTGTCTCCCCATTTTCATTTCTTTCAAAGAAAATAGCGCGGGTGTGCGCCAGAGTAAGCACTGTTAAGCGGTTGTAAGCGGGTGTGCGCGGAGCTGAACGCCAGTGCGCATGCGTGAGCTCCGCTCAAACCAGCGCTAACCCGGTTACAACTGCTTAAAAGTGCCTTAGTCACTCTGAATGACAGGTCCTGTAGTCAGTTCAAAAGCAAAATAAAATCCCACTGTCAGTCCCGAACCCAGGACCATGGAAACAGTAATCTGCATGACTTACCACTAAGCCATGACTGTTATATACGAACATTGTGCTACAATAAATATATCATGTAATAGTAGGAATGAATGTAAAGGGAATATAGGATGTGTAGTACACAAAGCATGTCATGTATATTTACTGTCAAATCTAGTGGAATTCTATAATAGTAGTGTGTGAACAGAAACAGCCATGCTAGTTGGTAGCTAGTAGGTAATAATGTCAGTTAGTATACATATATAAATATATGTATATATATATATATATATATATATATATATATATATATATATATATATATATATATATATATATATAGCTGTAGGTGCAAGTGTACATACACACTTAGTACAGGAAACAGGAGTGATGAATGGAGAAATGTTAATCTACAACACAGCCTGAATTATGAGAGAGATACTAACCTTTACACTCACAGAACAGTGTCCACAGCATACCAGCATGGTCCCCACCCTTACAATCTGAAAGGGCAATGCCTATCTCACATACCCTTTTATAGCACTGTCCTGAAAACACAGTGAGAACTGCAATCAGTACACAACTGGCTGCATGCAATTAGCAAATGCTGGCTTACAATTGGTGCAGAGGCCATCACATGGACATATGCAGATACCTACAAAAGCATCCTGTACTCCCACTCCATGCATGCAATACTTTCATTGCACCATCTGGAGGCAGAGAGAGAGAGAGAGTGAGAGAGAGAGAAAAAAAGAAAGAAAAAAAAAATAAAAACACAAACAAAAACCACACGTAAGACAAACTAAGTTGAAGCTGTCATCAGTGTCAGTATCAAGCTGGGCTAGCAGCAGCAGGAACCTATACTAATGGTAACGCAACCAGCTGCGACAAACACAGGTAATGTAAAGTAACAATTTAATAGTTTACATACTGTGAACCCTCTATATGTGTTTATGGTCTGTATCTATATGTATGTCTATGTGATAAGTTGTGTGTACATTGTTTTACCCAAAGGGGATGACTATACATTACATGTCAGTCAGTGTTAGGCCATGATTCTGGCACCAGTTGTCCGTTTCAGTGAAGCCTGTCTGTAGGATGTGTGTGTCAGCTAGTGTAACGACTATGGCGCTAAGTTTGCAGTCATCTGGGAACTTTGTCATCCATAACCCGCCCATGTTTGCTGTCACATCTGAGAAGTAAATGCCAAACAAGAGGGGTCCTAGGACAGAGCCCTGTGAGATACCACTTGTGACTGGCTATGAGTCTGACATGGCTCCCGCAATTTTGACTGTATGGATTCTGTTGTTCAACCAGTTTGCAACCCATCATGTGACATATGTATTAACATTTAAGCTGATGAGCTTGTCTATGATGCCTGAGTGGAGTATTGTGCTGAAGGCCTTAGGCAAGTCTAGGTAGGCTGTATGGACTGCTTTGCCCTCATCAATGGCTGTAGTGACTGTTTTGAAAAAGTCAACCAGGTTCAAAAGGCAGGATCAGCCCTTCACAAAGGCAAACTGGGTGGGATCAAGTGTCTGTAGGTACCCAATATCGCTGTATATGAGTCCCATAATGAATCTTTCCATAGCTTTGCAGACCAGGCTGGTTAAGCTTATGGGGCGGTAGTTCCCAGGGTCAGTAGAGGTGCCTCCTTTGTGGAGTGGGACCACTGTTGCTGTATGCCAGTGTTCAGGTACATATCCCGTAGTAAGGCCAAGGTTAAATATCAGTTTTATATGAGGTTGTAGCTCCTCTTGGAGTTCACGTAGCACACATCCAGGGATACCATCAGGTCACATTGATGCTGTGTGTTCTGCTTTGCTGAGGGCGGCCCTCACTTGGACATCTGAGATGACAGGGAGGTTACATTCAGCTGTGATAAGTATTTCTTATTTTGGGGGAGAGGGAGGGGGGATACTTGCACTGAACCTGTCTGCCAGAATGTTGCCAATATCTGTGGGTTCAGTGAATTTTATGTAGTTGTGTACTAACTCAGAGCATATCTGAGGCTTTTGGTCCATGTGTCTAACAAAACTGAAGAAGGCCTTGTGGTTATCTATAGTGTCCTTGGCCATTTCCCTCTCAGAGTTGGCCTTGGATGTTGTTATGAGAGAACTTAGCTTATTACTAGTGCCGACCACAGATGCCTTCCCTTTATGTGATTCTGCTCTGTCCTGCAGTAGCCTCCTTCTATCGTTATACAATTAGTCTTTGGCTGGGGTCCACCATACAGGATGCTTAACCTTTGTGCATAGGGTCTGGGTTACAATTGTGTGTGCATGTTCCATGCATTCTTTGGGATGTCCGTGGGAAGCATTTGCAAAGGGGTCAGCATTGTGGGTTGTGGTCTCCACTGGCCCAGTGGGCTGCATGGATACCATCTCAGTCCTAACAAGTGAAAATCTGTCTATTCACATATATATCAAAGTAGTCTACTGTGCTGGTGGTGGTGGTGGGATATGTATATCCAGGCCGATTATTTTGTGTCCAGATCACACTAGTGGATGACGTTCCACATACAGTACCTTGTTATGAACCCCCAGAGTGAGGTGGTGCATTGGACCTGTCTCAGTGTGTTGACCGATGGGGCTTGGTACTATGTTGTATGGAATGTGGCAGGTATTGCTGCACAGGTGTTGGCTGAGCACTGATATCTGGCCATGTACATGTGTATCCACCAATAGACACACACGTGCTACATATGGGAGTAGTAGTATATCACTACAGTTGAGTATCATGTATAGTATGTGCGCCATATTTTGCTGACATAGTTTGCTGATATCCTGTTTGTGTTCTCTTTCAGGGACATGGCGCATCAGCGAAATCCTGCCTACTCTACTGCAGAAGATGAAGAGATACACCAGAGCCTGGTGCGGGATTATGACATACTGTTTTCTCGCACCAGCCAGAATCAGCAGGAGAGGGCTGCACTGTGGCAAGACCTTGTCTGTAGGGTAAATGACATTGGTATGCATAATAGGACATATGAGCAGGTACGACATCACTGCAGTGATTTAATCAGAAATGTCCGTCAGCGTGCGTCGGATATCCACAGGCAACAGGTCGCCACAGGAGGTGGGGTGGCTACACATCCCCCCTCATCAGACTGGAGGGGCTACTCCTAAGTGTTGTGGCTCCAGCCCAGGAACATCAACAGCAACACACCTGCATTATGATGGAGGCTGGATCCACACAGCAACACGACATGGAGCATGCAGGTAATATGCCATATGTACACTTGACTGTTCTGTACACTGTTAGTTTATGCATGTGTAAGGTGTGCCCTTGGTATGTAGCTGTCAACATAGTATGTAATTGTGCAGGTGTGATATTGCCAATATCAGCAGCTGACATGTGAAAGGCAACTGGTGTACTACTGAACTGAAACATACGCAGTATCAATGGCACAGTTGTGCACACTGACATTAATCCCCTCATTTCTGCAGGTCCCTCCAGTGTTACAGCAAGGCAGCCCATCCATGCTGGTGAGTGTGTTTTAACAATACCTATAATAGTCCTGATAGTGCTAGTAATAATAGTGTAACTCAGTAGTGCTCTGTGTGTATACTGCGGGGTGTGCATGTGTGCATGTGTGCGTGTGTCCACGTGTGCACGTGTGCATGTGTGCATGTGTGCATCACTGGTAACATTGTGTAGACATTGTAAACTGTGTTTCCTGTCTTCCTCCCACAGGTTCTAGTGCTGCTCTGGTATCCTGCAGCAGGGAACCTGAATCTGGTGCCACAGGTACTGATAATGATGATATCTGTGTAATGGTACAGGAACGTGTGTCAGGGTCCGTCATTGGTCAGCCAATTGACAGTACGCAGCTGTCAACCCCATCATTGCGCACAGTCATCCTGCCAGTACATCCTATGTCACCAATGTCCGTAGGTGATGGACAGAATACAGTGGGCATTAACCAGAGTAATGTGGTATCTGTGGCACATGCTTCCCCACACAGCAGCCATGGGCAGGGTCCTGAGATGGTACCACACAGATAGTTGCCCATGGGTTCTCGTGGGAGCACCTGTGGGCGTACTGCCTCTGGCAGACGTGCCCAAAGAGGTCTGTCAACCTCAGCTATGTTTCGGGCTGTCATGCAGGCACAGTCACGTATGGAAAGGTACACCAGACAGGGTCTGAGGGAGCTGAGAGCATGTCGCACATCCATGACTGACAGTATGCGTGACATCGCGGATGCTATCCGTAATTTCACCGATGTCATAGACAGACGTTGTGGGGACATATTACAGCAGTTCCACAACCACATGTCCATGAGCCAGGGCAATGGTGGACGGTTGCGGTGTCAACGTGGCCATATGCCAGCAACAGTAGCAGCTGGCAGTCTGCGCAGACGACAACAGGCCCGCGGACGCCTCCATAGTGCCAGCAGCAGCCCCAGCAATGCTGGCTCTGTGCTGTCATCAGACCACCCCAGGAGACCACGTGCACGTGGCTCTGGACAGTCCCAACAGGGACCTGTGTCCAGTCAACAAACTCCCGCTTCTGATGACAGTACCCAGTCTGGCTTAGTACCGGATATGGTCCGTAGCACCCCTGCCAGGCACAGGTACCGTGTCCGTGGCCACAGACACTGATCTGTATGACCTGCCAGGTGCAGTCTGTGGCTGTCCACAAACTCCAGTATATGGCAGCCATGAGGTGGAACTGTGTGCATGCATACACACATGCGAAATTTTAACACCTAGGGCTCCCACATACACGCACACACTGCACCAACAGTGCCCCACCCTGTACTGCTGTCCCTCACCAACACACATACACATACATGTCAATTGGTGGTATCAGTGGCAGACTCAGGCATACCTAGTTCACACCCTGTGCATATGATGAAACTGTGCCACCTCCTGCAATCTCCAACATCAGTGCAGGAACAGGTTAACATGTTGCTGATGCACAGGGTGACTACATAGAAGTGTATTACTAGTATCATGTTGGTAACAGTACAGTGTGCTTTTATGATTGTGTGTATATCCCAGCATGCCTGATGCAGTAACTGTATGACTGTCCTGAATTGTTATCTACACCCATAGTAAGTACCATATTGTAACAGCTGCACATTATTGCATACCGGTGGTAAGGATGTCAACAGATAGCCACATACATAGGTAGCACAGGGGAGAAGGTAATGCAAGTAGTGATACGCAATGATGGACATGTACACTAATGGTGGCATGTTGCCCACAACGAATATGCAATGTGGATGTTTGCGCATGTTGATATGTGTGCAGTACCAATTTAATTTAAATTAAATGAAATATTAAATAATATCAGTTTTACCAAGGACATCTGAGCTGTGCATTCCTGGGTACATGTTTATAGTGCCTGCATATTTGCGCTGTTACCTACTGTAAGTGGTACCCCTTCTTTGTTGTACAAGGGACTACTTCCAGCCCTGCTTACTGTAGCTTTGTTTGCATGCATGTTTGCTTGAGGTTCCCTGGAACACTGATTCCACCTGCAATGCAGATTTACAGAGCTTCTGTGGATTCCTAGTGACATCTGCATAGCGTACTATACGTATGTCAATTTTCCACCTGACAGAACGTCACTGTCTGTCCTGTTCGCATGTACGTTGCCTGTGACACATTGCATATGACTTACCTAGCATTTACCCACATGTGCAGTCATATATGCCAGCACTATGAAATCAGTAGCAGTACACCCACACATACTCACCTTCAGTATGTTGTTCCCCATTGGCCCTATGTGTTGGTAATCACCATGGCAATCACACTACTATGGTAGCATGTGCAAAGGTAACCTGCGAATCATCTCTATGGTACAGTTGTGGTTTATGTGAGTCATGTGGCAATGTCACAGCTGCCACATGTATGCAGTCAACCCTCTCCCCTGGCCAGGAACGTACAACACATGTGTGAGATGCAACCACATAGCCAATCTGGGGACTGAGCACTCTGAATCCAGTACTGCCATACCCTGTCAGGTGGCATGACATACTACAGTGACTACAATACCAGTCTGACATAGACCCACACTGACAGCAATCCAAACACACTGGGGCATACTTGGAGCCTCAGAACAGCATCCTGCCTGAGCATCACACACCTCCGCAGCTGGCACACAGGCATACGTTAAGTCGGAACAGAACACATGCCACACATGGCACACACATCCCATGTGTCACACACTCACAGCCTGTAGGGCTACACAACACACCTGCTACAGATGTTTCAGGTACCTCTCTTGGCCGCTGCAGTGGGGTCCCGCTCAACAGGCTGTACATGGTGAAGGTCACAGTGATATGCCCGTGGGGCACTATGGTCCACCACATAACACATGCATACAGATCAGTCAGAGGCATGGACACATATGACTCAGTCATTGTCCATGCCACTATGGATGACCTGAGACGTACCTCCCTGGACTACATGATAGGGAACATAGAAGGGCTCTCTCAGCATGTGGCACGGGCCGGTATGAGCCTGACCTTGGTTGCCATCATACCCTCACCAGGTATGCTACCACAATATGTAGGAAGGGTGTTCTATGTCTACATTCTGCTCAATCTCCAATGTCATTCATAGGGTATCCAATGGCTGTCAGCGTGTGCTTACATGCTAGGGAAGCCACAATGATTTGCGAGGGGCAGCTTGCACGTGTCACCCATGGGCCATTGTATATTGGTGAAGCCCCTTGATACACACATAGTGCCTTTTGCTGCAGGGCACAGATTACATAGCCACCTCCGCGGGTATCAAACGGGATAGGACACTAACAGTAATGCTACACAACACCAGCAGTGTACACCGTGAGATGCATGCACTGGACACTGTCCTCAGCACGGTAAACTGCAATATCTGTGCAGTAACAGATTCCTGATTCAGGGCTCACAGGTGCAACCCATCACTGCCAGGTTATACCTCATACCATGCCTGTCATCCCCTACACATGTACCACACATGAACAGGGGGGTGGTATCTCAAGGCACCACAGATACACACACCTCCAGGTTGTTGGCACAGCACAAAGCATCAGGGCCTATCCATGAGCAGCTAACAGTGTGTTGGACTGCCTTCTGGTTCATAGCCTGGCACACACAACCCTCCCATACACTGGAAACCCACCTGTCCTCCCTAACAACACTGGGAATATGATGGTCTCTAGATATGTCTTTATATGGCTGGACTGCATCCAGCCGAACATTGTGTGTGAGCATTACTGTAGCTACAACACACTAGCTGAAAGGTTCCCAGCATGTAGTCACTGAATTGCAGTGGAACAACATGTTACCACTCCCACAACAGGTGGGAACATGCAGCACCTGTTCATCGACTACATGTAGACTATATGGCCCAGACCAGATGTGTATCCCCGCTGTTAGGATGATACCATATACAACTCACACTGTATATACACATACCGCATGCAGCCCCTGCACAGTAAGACACAGTCATAATGTTATGCATTGCAAATACCATTTATCCACTTGAGGCACGTGTCAGACATGGTAACTACTGAAGGTCACAGGTATATATGTGTATGTGTCACACACATACATCATGTGTGCATTGCCATTGCTGGTTTAAGCAATGTCATGCATTGTTATGAACAAGAACCCACACATGGTCATTTTGTGTGACACAACCACACGTGGCAGTTGTCGGTTTCCAAAACATACCTATCTGTGGTCTGACAGTGGTAATAGACCCAGTAGCTGAGCGCACTATTGGCATTACTGGGCAATTAGCCCTGTTTGGCTGTACTGATAGTGTGGTGACATCACCTTTGTTTACTGGGGGAATATGCAGCATCTGGTGTATTGTAGTAGTTGCCAAAAGGAACTGTTCTCTCACACTTGAAATTACACACACCCTACTACCCCCCACACACACTTGCCACTTGCAGGATTCATACCTCTACCTAACTATGTTATGACACGTGAGAGAGCCACATTAGCGAAGCGCACTATTCGGATAATTTGGAGGTTCCTCTTCTCCGGCTGTACTTATAGGGTGCTGACATCATCAGTATTTGGAAAGGGTAATGTGCATCACGTAGTGTGTTCCCCTGATTGCCAAAAAGCACATGTCTTTCATACAGAATTGCACACACACAAACTCCCCTCATCCAAACACACACACATGTGCTCTTTGCAAGATTCAGACCCCTACCTAACTATGTTATGACACTTGAAAGAGACGCATTAGCAGAGCGCGCTATTTGGATTAGTGGGAGGTTTCCATTCTCCAGCTGTACTTATAGGGTGCTGACATCATCAGTGTTTGGAAAGGGTAATGTTCATCATGTGGTGTGTTCTCCTAATTGCCAAAAAGGCACATATCTTTCATACAGACTTGCAAGCACACAAACTCCCCTCATCCACACACTTGGCATTTGCAGGATTCAAACCCCTACCTAACTATGTTATGACACTTGAGATAGATGCATTAGCAGAGTGCGCTTCTCGCATTACTGGGAGGTTTCCCTTCTCCTGCTGTACTTATAGGGTGCTGACATCATCAGCGTTTAGACAGGGGAATGTGCATCCTGTAGTGTGTTCTCCTAGTTGCCAAAAGGGACATTCCTTTCATACAGACTTGCACACACACTAACCCCCCTCCACACACACTGGGCATTTGCAGTATTCAAATCCCTACCTAATTATGTTAAGACACTTCAGACAGACGCATTAGTAGAATGCACTATTCGCATTACTGGGAGGTTTCCCTTCTCCTGCTTTACTTATAGGGTGCTGACATCATCAGTGTTTAGAAAGGGGAATGTGCATCCTGTAGTGTGTTCTCCTAGTTGCCAAAAGGGACATTCCTTTCATACAGACTTGCACACACACTAACCCCCCTCCACATACACTGGGCATTTGCAGGATTCAAACCCCTACCTAACTATGTTATGACACTCAAGACAGACGCATCAGTAGAGCATGCTATTCACATTACTGGGTGGTTTTCCTTCTCCTGCTGTACTTATAGTGTGCTGACATCATCAGTGTTTAGAAAGGGGAATGTGCATCCTGTAGTGTGTTTTCCCAGTTGCTAAAAGGGACATTTCCCTCACACAGACTTGCACACACAACAACCCCGCTCACCCACACACACACACACACACACACACACACACACACACTGAGCATTTGCATGGTTCAAACCCCTACCTAACTATATTATGACACTTGAGGGAGACATATTAGCAGAGCGCGCTATCCGAATTACTGGGCATCTGTTCTGCACCTGCAGTATTTATAGGGTGCTGACATCTTTATTTCTACAGAGGTATGTACATCTAGTACTACCTGTCAGGTGGGGGATAGCATATATATGCATTTGCAGCCACCTACTTCAAGGTCAGATATGCACATCGCACTGGCAGGTTATGTTCTATACCATGCTTCATGACCACAGGACCTGTAACACACAACACAACCAGTCCAGAACACCCCTCCCACATCCAGGACACACACTTTGCTTCCCTGGGAACAGTGCCGGGATATGCAGGTGTTCACATACACCATTCCAGTTGTTAATGTCAGGTACAGGCATATTGTGTGTGGGAATTACTCAGGCCTCTACAACATTACCCTACAACCACTACAATTTGTGGGTCCATGTGCTATGGCAGAACCACTCACCACAGCCACATGGGGGAATACATATTGCACCTGACCATCTGCAACATGTGTACTCACTGTTCCACACCAGAGGTAGACCACCATTGTTGGTATCTGACCATACCCACCTTTCCCTGGACATCCATATCCCATCCCCACCCCCAGGCAAGGTTGTCACTGCAAACAAACTGTATTTATCACAAGCAGACTTTACACTTGTGAAGACTGGGGTGGAAGACTTCAAAGGACCCATGCTGGGGGACTATACTGGCCACTCTGCATAATCCTTGACAATTGCATTCTATGAGCATGTGGAAGGTTTGCATTGATCATGCTATCCCACATATACCCATGACTGCTCCACAACAGGACACCTGTCAGGTGTACACCAGCCATATATGAGCTGTCCAACAGACAGAGTGAGCTAATACATTGCAGAGCTGTAGCCCACAGAGGGAGGACATCTCTGAACAGTACCAGCACAACACTTCAATCCCACATAATCATCACGACACAGTGTTGACAGTGAAATTGTCCAGACAATGCAGATAGGGCTCCCCTCAGTCTGTTATTGATGCCCACTTACTGTTAGAGGTCATCAGCAACCCTCTTCCAGCACACACCAACAACATGGATGTGGCTTAGCACATTCAAACCCTGGGATCTCCACTGTGTCCCTGCTTGACAGAGGCACAGCACACTAGCCTCACATGATGCCTTATGTGACCTACTGTACAGTGGCACAGTAGCCTACTGTACTGGGGATGCAGACACCAAGCACACTCTGGCTAAGCTTTCATTCCCTAGGGCAAACAGCCTAGTATTGACCTCTACACCCATATGTTTAATTGTCAGATGCACAATATTTGTTGCTGATAGACTGTTTGCAGGTCTTTATTGCCATAGCATTCCCTGCTTCTATGAACAACTTGTGTATCTGGGGAAGATGTTTGAATATGAGGGGGCTCCACTATATCACTTATGTCTCTGTAGTCATTTAACTGTGTGCACTGGGCAGATTGCTGTGATGTGGTTGGTTCCTGGAATGACACGTACAAATACCAGATATGTGTGGCCAACTGCTAAACGGAGATATGGCCTAAGTGTGTGAGCATGCCCAGTTCAGCCTTTCCATGGCATGTTGTCTGACATATGTCTCATTTATCAAAGTGTGCGAGCATGCCCAGTGTGAGCTTTCCATATGTTGAACTCTGCAGTCCACCACATATGTGGATGAGTGTGAACTTCAACAATATCTCACGTTTATGGTTGTGTGTTGGGTGTCATGTTGTGTACTTACTGGCCAACTGCTTCATGTCTGAACACAACAGGGATTATACTGTGCCTGCAGGGTTTGCATGGGATACTTTGCATACAGTTGTCAACATCCTTTATTACTGACCTAACACTGTAGTACCATATAGTGTACTGGTTCAATACTTTCACTGTGGTGGACAGTATCCTGGGCTTTAGTCCTATCACTGCTTTAAATTCTCATAGTGAGCACAACAGACTGTTTAGGGGCCAGTTGTGCACATATGACCATGTTGCATTATGTTCAGATATGGACTACTTAAACCAGGCTTGTCCAACATTGGTAGTGTATTCCACAACATAGGTGGACATTGGCAAACACTAGCAATGCTCCCTAGGCCATTTCTAATGCTAGTCAGAGAGTGTGTTTGTCCTTCGACACACATTGTAACTGGAGTTTGCCATGACGTATGTCATGGTTAGTATACTGTGCCTCCGTCTACCTGTGACATAACAGTGATACCCAGGGTAAACCTGCCATCTCCCATCCACTCATCAAGATTCCTCTTGAGGAGAGTCGATGGGTGACTCTCTGGCTAACCTGTACTGGGAGTTTACTCAAGAGTGGGGGTGGCTTCTGTGTTATGGATCATTCAGTACAGCTTGTCCTATGTATGTCAGTGCTGGGGTTCAGGTCTCTCATGTGCATAGCTCAGTGCCATTCAGAATGCACAAGGTGCAGCATGTTCATTGATTCCAGCTTGGACATGGCTTTATACATCAGGCACAGCTTGCCTCTGGGTGGGCAGTATGGCAGTGTGTGGAGCTGCAGTTTGTTTAATCAGGCAACACATGGCATCTGTTCAAGCTCTTTGCTACTCCTGGTGAGGTACAGTTAGGGACTTTACAGTTGATGGAGGTGTCTGCTGAGGTACATCCCACAGGGGCTATTGTAGTCAATTGTAACGCTGATGAAGGATGACTGCAGAGCCACAATGACCTCCCCTTATCTAGATCTGACAACCTTCATGATTAGGTGGGTATATGGTATGTTTCTGTGAACACTACAGCCACATGTTTGTCCAATGCAGGATATCTATCACCTTGTGTCCCCAGGTCTCTCATTACATGTTAGGTACGTAATGGGTTAACACCTATGTGGTAATTGGTGGGCACTTACTGTATATCCATGGCGGTTGACTATACACTTTTCTGCAATTAGCTTGCTGACATGGCTATGGCACCAGTTGTCTGTCTCTATGTGGCCCTTTTGTGGGATGCTTCTGTCATCTGGGGGTCAGATATGGTGGGCAGTTTGTAGTCCTCTGCATACATGTTCAGACACAGTTCTTCCATGTTGGCCTGTACCTATGGGACATATATACCAAACGAGGGAGGTCCCAGGACCAAGCCTTGTGGGATGCCACTTATATCTGGTTTGTAGTCTTGGCTGCAGCATGTCTGACCATGTCAGTTCTGTCCTTGGTCTGGTTTGCAACCCCTCTACTGACATAGGGGTTTATATTTAAGCTGGTGAACATATCTATACTGAACACGTAGGGTATTGTATGGAAGCATTTGCAAGGTCCAGCTACGCTGTGTGGACCACATTTCCCTCATCAGTGACCTTAATGACTGTTTCATCTGGGTCAAACATGTTTAGCGGCAGGATCTGCACTTAAGACAGCCACACTGGGTAGGGTCCAGTGTCAGTAGGTCCCCGATATCTTTATGTCTGCGGTACATGCTGATCCTTTCCATAGCTGTGCAGACCAAGCTTGTCAGGATTCTGGGGTGGTAGTTTGCAGTATCCATTCAGGCAACACCTTTGTTGAGAAGGACCACTGTTGTTGTACACTGCTCTTTGGGTACATATCCTGTGGTAAGGCTGACATTGAGCAATAGTGTGATTTGGCATTCCATTCTTCTTGGAGTCCATGTTGGACTCAGCCCAGGACACCATCTCATACCATTGCTGCTGTGTGTTTTGCTTTGTAGATGCTGGCTGTTACCTCAGCATCTGCAATGTCAGGGAGCCAGCAGTCTGCTGGGATAGATATTTTGCATTCTGGGGGGGGGGGGGTTTGCATTGCACCTGTCAGGTTGTATGTTGGCAATATGTGTGTGTGTTTGGTATGTTGTTTGTAATATTTGTGTGATTCAGAGCATATCTGTGAATTCCCAACACGGTTCCTACCATCAGTTGAGTAAGCCTTGGGATTATCCTTAGTGTCCTGTACAATTTGTATCTTCATAGGTTCATAGGTTCATACTAGGCTATCCACCCTAGGGCATTTGTAAGCCTAGCCAGAGTGTGTGTGTCTTTCGCCGCCTCTTGCTATGTGAATATTATGGCCATTTATGATTTACTTTACTGTGCCTCTGTCTGGATGTGACACAGTGAAGACCCCCAGTGTACATCTACGATCATCCATCCACTTGACAATATTCCTGTTGAGGAGTGTCAGTGAGGGACTCTGCCTAACATGGAGTGGGATCCTGTTCCAGGGTGTGGGGAGCCTCTGGGTTATGTATCTGTCCCTCCAGCACATCCTATTTCATTATGTGTTGAGGTTGACATCTGTCACTCTCACAGCTCCAATGGCTTTGATTTTTCTGGGGTGGAGCATGTCCATTACTCCTGTGTTGGACATGGCCTTGTACAACAGACATACAATGCCTCTGTGTAGGCAGTATGTGACTGCATTCAGCTGGGGTGTCTACAGCCAGGCAGCATATGACATATATTTGAGACCCTTTATCCTCTTGGTGAGGTACCTTTGAGGTCTTTCTAACCACTGCAGGTGTCAGGTAAGGTACATCCCAAATGAGGCATTGTACTAGATTATGGGTCTGATAAGAGAACAGTACAGGGGCACAATGACCTCTGTTGATGTAGATGTGAATCCTTTCATGATACGGTGTACAATATAGACAGTCTTCCTAGCCACATTGGCAATGTGAGTGTCACATAACAGGTTACTGTCCACTTGTGTCCCTAGGTCCCTGATTACTCCTTGCATACATAATGGTTTGGTATTTGGTGGGACATTCATACTGTCCAGTGTCTTCAGGACGTCTGGGTGGGGTTCCTGTGTGTGAGAGTGTGGTCTGTAGCATGCTACAGACTGTACAGCAGTTTTGACTACAGTTAGGTGCAGATGGGTGCTTCGTGCATTGTCAGTTACCTGGACGTATGGGTGTCTGTGCTGCATATGGATACTCCCCCTCCTTTTATGTTTTGGTCCAGGTTTTGGGGCCATAACGCATGATATGAGGTGTAACGCGGTAGTGCTGGTGTGCTGTCAGTAGGCTTGCAGCAGGTTTCTGTCACTGCACAGACATCGATGTTCTCCATACTGGGGAGGGCCTCAGGAGCATGCATATTGCGGTTTACACATCTGGCATTGGTCAGCATTACCCTTATGTTTCTTACCACTTATGTTTTCTAGGGTGGTGGGTTAGTCTTTTCGGCCTTGCCTATTACATTACGTGTTTGTGTGTGTGCCTCATTATGGCATTCCTGTTCAGGTGTGTGTGCGTTTCTGATGGGTGTCATCAGCCATGGCTCCAGTGCATAACCTGCATCCCCCACTAGGTGTCCGTGTGGGATGTCCCCATTGGCAAATGTCTGGTACAGCTGCGTCAAATGCCAGATATGGGAATAATGGTAGCTCCCAGGGCAGCCAGCACACACATTCATTATTATGCCCTGGGCATCACACACGACCTGGCAGTTGAAAGAGGGGAAGCCCTTGCGGTTAATGTAGGCCCTACCCCGCTCACCGGCTGGTGCTTTGATGCGTATGTGCGTGCAGTCTATTGCACCCACTACCTCAGGGTATTCAGCTATTTGCTGGAAGAGACGCATATTGCTGGCCAATACCTCACGGGCATTGGGGAAATATACATGATCACCGACATGTGCTGACATGGCATCCAGGAACTGGTGCAGTACCCTGGAGGCTGATGCCTGTGATATCCCCATCATATCACCAGTTGGTCTCTGGAAGGTACCTGTTGCTAGTATTCTTAGGCCAACACATACCTTGGTTTCCACTGGGATGGGTTCCCCTCTGTTGGTTCTGTGTTTGAGGCGTGGCCTGCACAGCTCGACAATTTGCTGCAGGAGGTCTCTGTCCACTCTATTGCGCTCTACTATCTCCAGCTCATGTAACCCGTGGTAGGTGACCCTGGGCCTGTACACTCTTCTCCGTCTCCTCACTGTGTGTTGTCTGGCACCATCTGTATTGTCACCACATTCAGCAAGTCACCTATTTCTCCTTATGACAGCTATGGCAGCCCCTCCCTAGCATTTCTGCTCTGAGTTCAGCTTTTTCAGTTTTCACTTCTAATAGCTTACTCCTGTCTTGCAGTGTCTCTTGAGAGATACATCCTGCACTGCTGTTTTCAGAGTTTTAAGTGCTTGGCTGAGCTACTATTCTGCCTGTGTAATTGCCTGCTTCTAATTGTTTTCACCTGCTAGTTCCAGCAGTATTCCCTGCTAGCTTCCTACTAATTCTGTTGCTTCCTTTTTCCTTTATGTTTCCTCAGGGGGGAGCAACGTGCATACCAGCAAAAACACGCTCACAGTGGCTTACACGCGCGCGCACATGCTTACACAGTTCAGAATCTGCTTATTCGGGTTAAAACACGCGCACACCAGCGCAAACAGTGTTACAACTCTGCTAACAGGCTCCCACATGCTCAGTCTGCCCTACACGCACGCACACCAGCGCAAACAGTCTTACAAGTCTGCCAACAGGCTCCCATATGCTCAGTCTGCCCTACACGTGCGCACACTAGTGCAAACAGTCTTACAAGTCTACCAACACGCTCCCACATGCTCAGTCTGCCTTACACGCGCACACAGTGTCCTACCCACGCCTCATGGCGTGCACACGTGCGCATGTACGCCCCGCAAGAAACTTTGGTGCAAGTAACAGTGTACACCTTCCATTTCTTGACTTTCCCATGCTTATCTTGTGGCACTCCTCTTTCCATGATCTGTGTCTGACATCTGTCATGTAACACTGACCTCCAATGAACTGCATTTCTTTCTACCATTCCCCCCTGTGATGTCACCTATCTCCTACTCTATTCCTCCCCCTTATGTATCTCTTACACTACTCAGAATGTGCTCATTTGCTATGTGACAGTGGGATTCAGTATCCTAACCCTCATTTACATCAGATTGCCTACTAATGCTTAGTTACATGTCTTAGACTCAGCTTCCCCCCTTAGCAACCACTAAATGGTGGCCATGTTGTTTTTGGTCTGCTGGTCCCTGCATTGTAAATCCATGTATTGCATAAACCCCACATTTTTCAGTTTATAACCTTCATTTTTATGTTTTATACAGCGCAGCCCGTTTGCGTGGGGCTGCACTGCGTTTAAACACCGGCGATCGTCGAAAAAAAAAAATATTTATTTCTCATATTTGCATCGGGGTACCTTGCCAATGGCCACATATTTGGCCATTGGCATGCTGCCTGACACATATGCACCCTTTATTTGGAGCTGACATTGCTCCATTGTGATTTTTGCAGAAACGTACTCAGTTGTCAACTGAGTACATTTCTGCAGCTAAAACGGCTCTTACACGGGCTGCTTTCTGTTTCGTGGATCGCTACTCTACCTCATTTGCATGCCTTTCGGCTACAAGTGAGGTATTTAGCATATCCACGCCCAGTCCGTGTAAGAGACGTTTTAGCTGGTCTCTTACACGGAGTTTCGGGCTGTTCCTGGATCGCGAGGCTTGCATGGAGTCTTACACGTTTCTTACACTCCGTGCAAGCCTTCGTGAATCCTGCCCTTAGTCTAATCTTCCTAATTCCTAGCTATTTCTAAGAGAAAACACAGTTCTAAAATCCTACTTACATATTGACACAGGCAGAATGGTGAGTTGGATGTTCTCAAGACAAATGCACAAATGCTTTTGTTCTTTCTCTCCTTAAATTGATAAAGTACCACTTATTAATTTCAGATTACATCATTTCTTTCTGGTTCCCAGGCTAACAGACTCTCAGAGGTTAATAGCCCCTTTAATCTTGCAGCTGGTCAGGAACCAGAACAATAAAATAAAGTATACATGCTAATTCTAGCCATTAACTCTGGCCTCAAAAAAATAGGCAGAATGCCTTTATCTAGACATCTCGGCTCCGAGTAAAGAATTGACTTATCATCTTTGTTACAGCAGAGTGTACTGTTGTTAGATTTTTGCAGTTCCACATTTAACACCATTTTTTCCATTTAGGAGAACAAGCCTGTGGCTTATATTAATATTTACAAATGACAGAATTATCTACAAATTTCTATCTGGCTAGGCTGGCAGCCTTCACCTATCTTCACAATATATTCAAGACATTATTCAAGACACAGCAATATCATGTTCTATTAAAAGTCTAAAACCACATGCATAAAGGATTCAGCAGTGGAAAACTCAAAATATAGTATCTGATTTGTCACTACAGACACCTTGACTAAAGAATGCTTTTTTAACTATGATAAATCAATATGCAAGTTTCACATTTTTTTTGTTTTAGTGTTTCAGAGCAGTGCAAGACAAAGGTAAACAAAACTCTTTCAGATAGGTATTAGCTAATATTGCCTAAGCAGTGACTTACAGTCTGCCATGAAGTGTATGTTAGTGCTATTGTCATGCAAAAAAAAAAAAAATTTTTTTTACCTGCAGAACATAGCAAACTGACTACATGAACCACCCAGACAACCAAACTATGAATGTTTTCAGATTATTACAAGCAGATAACTAGGATCATAGGAAGTTACTAGGCATTTGGCCTTGAGGCCCTTACAAGCCTAGCCAAAAATGTAGCCCATGTTCCAATAAGTTAGCACCCTATGCCACTGTCAAGTTGGGACATAGGTGGAATCCCAGGAGTGTATTTTCTGTTCCCCATCCAGTTATGCAGGTTGCGCTTAAAAAGGTTTAATGAGGTACTCTGCTTTATGGTGGAGAGGGAGCCTATTCCACAAAAGGGGGAGTCTCTGGGACACAAATCTGTCCCACCAAGTCCTATTGATGTCACAGAACAGGTTGAGGTCGCACGTGTGGGTTACTGGAGTGGAGCTTGACTTGTGGATATGCAGCAGTCCCATCAGGGTGGGGTCTGAGATTGCTTTGTATGCCAGATAGAGGTCACCTCTGAGGAGTCTACAGGAGACTGAGTACAGGGACAGGGCTTTTAACCTATCTGTGTAGGGTAGATGTTTGAGGCCCTGGATTCTTCGGGTGAGGTACCTCTGTGGTCTCTCCAGATGCTGCATGTGCTTTGTGAGGTACATGCTGAAAGGGGCATTATATTCAATAATGGGTCTTATAAGGGAAGAATACAAGGATGTTATGACCACCATGTCCCTGGATGAGACACCCTTACTAATGAGGTGGGTCATGTAGAAAGCTTTCCGTACAATGGAGGCAATATGGTGATCAAAAGTCAGTTTGCTATCAACCTGAGTGTCCAAGTCCCTCACGACTGATGGAGTGCTAAGTGCCTTATTATCAATGTGATAATTTGTGGGGATGTCATTCTCCCCAAAAGGGATGATGATGTATTTTTTGACATTCAGTTTGAGGCCATGTTTTTGGCACCAGTCATTTGTTTGGGTGAGACCCTCTTGGAGGATGTCCACATCACTAGGGGAATTGATGACAGACCCCAGCTTGCACTCATCTGCAAACTTTGTCAGCCATAGCCCACTCAATTAGGTCTGTACCACTGAGAAGTATATCCCAAACAGCAGAGGCCCCAAGACCTACCCCTGGGGTACACCGCTTGTTACGGGTCTACTACTTAAGGTGACATTCCCTATTTTGACTAGGTGGGTTCTATCAGTGAGCCAGTTTGCTACCCATCTGGTAACATATGCCTAGTTAAGAGAGTTTATCTATTATATCTGAGTGGGGAATAGTATTGAAGGCCTTGGACAAGTCACGGTAGGTGGTGTGCACCATCTTCCGCTCATCTATGGCCTTGGTGACTGTCTTATTGAAGTCAACCAAATTTAGCAGGCATGACCTCCTCTTGACAAAACCAAACTGTCTGGGATCAAGTGTCTGGAGGTTGCCAATGTCCTTGTTAATGAGGTCCATGACAATCCACTCCATGGCCTTGCAGATCAGGCTAGTTAGGCTGATGAGTCCATAATTTCCTGGATCAGTGTTCGCTCCACCGTTGTGCAAAGGGATGACAGTAGCTGTCCTCCATTCAGCTGGGATGAAGCCAATACTCAGGCTTTGGTTGAATAGGGTGCCTAATGGTGCTGCAAGTTCCTGCCTGAGTTCATGTAGGATGCAGCCTGGGATGTTATCGTGTCCCATGGAGGCTGTATTTTTGCCTTTGAGAGGGCAGTGATGACTTGCTCCCTAGAGATAAGAGGAGGGGGGCAGGTACTGGGGATGTCCTGTTTTACTGATGGGGGAGACAGAGGAGTGAAGTTTTCACTGAACCTGTCTGCCAGCAGGTTGGCTATATCTACAGCATTTGTGTATGTGGTGTCCTTGACCACCAGATCTGAGCAGATCTGGGTGCTTCCCTTGAGATTGTGGACATATGTGAAGAAAGCCTTATGATTGTCTTTAGTAGATGTGGCCAGTTTGGACTCAAAGTTTGCTTTGGTGGATTTCACTAGTACTCTTATTTGCTTGTTCAGGCTAAGGAGAGATTGCTTCCAGTTAGACACCTGCTCCTTCTTGGTCTTGGACAGCAATTGTTTCCTTTTATTATAGAGTTTATTTATTCTAGATGTCCACTAGACAGGTTTACTCTTCCTTGAGGAGGAGGATTTTGTCCTGTCTGGTATTCCTGATTCCATGAAGCTATATAAATGCTCATATAGTACTTTGGTGTAGGTTTGGACATATGTGCCAGTTCCTGTGGATGGGGAGGAGGCTGTGAAGCTGTTTATGCCATCCCTCAGGAGGTTGTAATCAGCTTTGGAGAAGTGTTTTGTTTGACCCTAGCTAGGGGTTGGTTGGGGGAGATGGTGACTTCGAAACTGACTGCTTTGTGGTCAGATCTTAGCACGGATGATGACACTGTAGGGATGCTACAGTGCTTAGTCATGTTGGTTAATACCAAGTCCAAGATATTTTCACCTCTTGTGAGGGTGTCAACCAACTGGTCCAAGGCATTTGCACTGACGAAATTAAGGAATCTCTGGGCATTTGTGTTTTGGCATGAATATTTCTTCCAATCTATGGTTGAATAGTTAAAGTCACCCAGGATCAGGGTAAAGGAATGAATCTTGATAGAGTATAAGAGGTCCAGATACGCAGAGTGGGCATCTTTAGTCAGAGTTGGAGGCCTGCAGCCAGCTATGATTTGAATAGGGGTCTTGTCAATTGTTTACAGCACCTGGAATATTTCCTGTGCATCATACTGCTTAACCAGCCTGGAGGTGTGTATGTCTTTTAAATATATTGCAACTCCACCTCCTTTGTTTTGCTGCCCACGGTATGGGACCTGAATGAATGATAGGTTGAGTAACCTGGTATGGCTGGGGTGCTCTCCGCAGCTTTGAACCAGGTTCCTGTGACTGCACAAATGTCAGCTTCTTACAGGGTTAAGAATGCTTGCAATGAGTAAAGTTTCATGTATAGAGTCCTAGAGTTTAGCAGCGTGACCTTTAATTTACATTTTGATGAAATTTTCATGTTGGTAATTTTGACCTCAAGGCATTGCCTAGAAAAGGCACTATGGGGGGGGGGGGGCAAGGGCCTTTGCCAGAAGCCTGAAGCCCAAGGGAGACAGATGCAGGCCATCTCTGGCAAAGCATCGAGGCTAGTCAGTCATGTCATCCCAGTTTGTCAGGTATCCTCTTGGAATGACACCAAAAACTAAGCCAATTGTTGAAGTCAATCATTTTCTGTTTGTATTGAGGCATCATTCTAGGTGACAGTAGAATGCTGCTTAAGGCTAGGAACGTAGCTGCATGGGACACATACTCAGTGAGCTCGATCATGTCTCTTCATATAGTCCAGGGAGGTAAGTCTCAAGTCATTCACTCCAACATGGACTTTGACAGAGTCATAACAGTACCTGTTGAGAGACTTGAGTGCATTGGTGATATGGCGTATTCTGACACCCGACAAACAACTAACCGTGACTTTCTCCTTATCCAGCCTGGTGAGGGGGACATCTGTGTGTCTCACAATGGAATCTCCTATGAGTAATATGTTGGGTTTATGTTTAGTCCTTAGTGGCTGTGAGACACAGGTGTGTAGACTTTGTGTGGTGTGTGGTGTGGTGGGCAGTTGAGTTTGCATGCGTTTATGCCTCAGAGGTCTCTTTTGTTTGGGCATACTTTTGTTAAGGACCTCCACATATGTGGGTGCGGTTGTTGTGTACGTGTGGGTGGTGCCTAAGGTGTGGTGTTCGTATTGCCAACCTTCTCAGTACCTGATAAACTGATTTGTGTAGGAGAGAGCAATGGCACTAGGTGCTTGATGTAATTGCACTTCTCACAAATTGTGTTCCTAAATGCTAGTAGTAGAGGGTTGTCTGTGTACATGAGGCAGTTGCAACACTGTCTCAGGATACCATATTGACCAAACTGACAGGAGAAAATGCAGGAAATTGTCCATCCATATTTATCAGAAACTGAAAGAGCTAAGAGGGTAAAGGGAGGAAGGTCTAAGAGTAGTACTACTAGAAAATAACACAAATGCTACTAAGGGAAAACTTGTAGCTGGAATACCTCAAAAAAGGTTAAAAACCATGCAGCTGAAGCTCCGGATGCAGCAGATGTGTATCTAGACTATCCTACTCAATTTTAAGGTTGAGAATCTAGTAAAAAAAACTCACAGTGAAGCACAGATTAATCACTTATAGTCAAAAGAATATAAATTGCAGTATGAAAAAATACAGTTAAACAGCAACGAAATGCAGTAAAATGCAGTTAAACAGTAATGAATTGTAGTAGATAGCAATGACATATAACTAGTCAGTAGATTGTTTTGAAACAGTAGGTCACAATCACAACAGTAACAGACAGCAGAAATAAAGCAGCGATTCAGTAGAAGACTGTCATCAATTTAGTGAGGCTACAAAGAAGCAGTAATAAATACAGCAAACATAAATGAAGTAGAAAGAGGTACAGTTTTTTTTCAGTAGAAAGTGAAGAGACAGAAGATAATAAGATAATGCAAGGTTCAGAAGCTAAAGGGATGGGCCTTTACTAAATTCTCACTATAAACAGTAGAATGAGCTGATGTAATGTGATTGGAAGAAGTGTCCAGTATCAACTTTATACTACAGGTGGGCAACTCAAAGCCACCAAGATTTAAGACTACCACAGCACCTGGGTGAGTGGGTGGGACAAAAAACAGTTGCATAGATTACACAGATATACAGTAAAACAGAAGTGCAGAAAACAGTTGAAAATAAGCACTTATCTTTTTCCAGTATCACAGCAGAGCAAATGCCAGAAGGTCTATCTCACTGCAGCTTTGAATAGCTTGAGCAAACAAGAAGAACTGGTTTAAAACACTGGCTATTAAAGGCAAAGATACAGAAACCAGCCCAGTTATCCAATCAAAATAGCAGTGTTGCAGGAATGCTTCTAGCTATATCAAACCAGACTGATTATTTCTGCCACAAAGAAAATAGCTAGGCCTCTCTAGACAAATGATTTCACTACAAGCTTCAAAGGTCACAACAGTAACAGATATTCATCTCTAACAGACAACAAAAAGGAGACTAAAAAACAGTTGTACAGATTACAAACGACAGTTGCACATATTACACAGATATACAGTAAAACAGAAGTGCAGAAAGCAGTTGAATATAAGCACATATCTTTTTCCAATATCACAGCAGAGCAAATGACAGCAGGCATATCTCACTGCAGCTTTGAATAGCTTGAGCAAACAAGTAGAACTGGTTTAAAACACTGGCTATTAAAGACAAGAAACAGAAACCAGCCCAATTATAGTTTCATAGTTTCATAGTATAGTACTAGGCTATCTGCCCTAGGGCATTTATAAGCCTAGCCAGAGTGTATGTGGCTTTCGCCACCCCATGTAATGATACAAAAGTGTACAATTTAAATTAAATTTAGTTTACTGTGCCTCTATCTAGCAATGACACAGAGATGACCCCCGGGGTAAACCTATGATCACCTATCCATTCGTCCAGATTTCTCTTGAAGAGAGTCAGTAAGGGGCTCTGCCTAACATGGACAGGTATCCTGTTCCAGAGTGCGGGAAGCCTCTGGGTTATGAATCTGTCCCTCCAGCATGTCCTATTCATATTTGTGCTGAGGTTTAGATCTTTAGCTCTCGTGGCTCTGATGGATTTGGATTTTTTGAGGTGGAGCATGTCCATTAATTCTGAATTGGACATGGCCTTGTACGTAAGGCACAGATCACCTCTGAGCAGGCGGTATGCTACTGAATAGAGCTGGAGCTTTTTCAGTCTGGCAGCATATGACATATGCTGGAGACCCTTGATCCTCTTGGTAAGGTACTTTTGGGGTGTCTCCAGCTGCTGCAGGTGCCGGGTGAGGTACATACCAAATGGGGCATTGTACTCAATCATAGGCCTGATAAGGGAGGAATATAAGGGTACAATGACATCCTTTGATCTGGATGTGAATCCCTTCATGATAAGGTGGGCAAGGTAGAATGTCTTTCTAACCACTTTGGTGACGTGGGTGTCAAATGAGAGGTCACTGTCAACTTGGGTCCCCAGGTCTCTGATTACTTTTCCGTGTTAATGGATTACCACCTACGTGGTAATTTGTGGGTACTTTGTTTTTTCCAAAGGGGATGACTATACATTTTTTGGCATTTAGTTTAAGGTCATGACTCTGGCACCAGTCGTCTGTTTCTGTGAGGCCCTTCTGGAGGATGCATGTGTCAGCTGGTGTGTCGACTATGGCGCCTAGTTTGCAGTCGTCTGCGAACTTTGTCAACCACAACCCCCCTATGTTTGCCTGCACATCTGAGAAATAAATGCCGAACAAGAGGGGTCCCAAGACAGAGCCCTGTGGGACTCCACTTGTAACTGGCTTAGAGTCTGACATAGCTCCAGCTATTCTGACTTTGTGGGTTCTGTCCTTTAGCCAGTTTGCAACCCATCTTGTGACAAACGGGTTTACATTTAAGCTGTTGAGCTTAGGTTCATAGGTTTATACTAGGCTATCTGCCCTAAGGCATTTATAAGCCTAGCCCAAATTATTGTGGCTTACGCCACCCCTTATATGAAAAAATACTGTGCCCATTAGTTTGTTGTGCCTCTGTCCAGCAGTGACACAGAGATGATTCCTGGGGTAAACCTACGATCTCCCATCCACAGGTCTAGATTTCTCTTGAACAGAGTCAGCGAGGTGCTCTGCCTCACATGGACCGGGATTTTATTCCACAGCATAGGGAGTCTCTGAGTGATAAATCTATCCCTCCAGCATGTCCTATTTATATCCGTGCTAAGGTTTAAGTCGCTTGCTCTAGTGGTTTTGGTGGATTTGGATTTTTGAGGTGGAGCATGTCCATTAATTCGGGTTGGACATGGCCTTGTATGCCAGGCACATGTCACCTCTGAGCAGGCGGTATGCGACTGAATAGAGCTGGAGTTTCTTCAATCTGGCAGCATATGACAGATTTTGGAGTCCCTTTATCCTTTTGGTGAGGAACTTTTGGGGTCTCTCCAATTGCTGCAGATGTCGGGTGAGATACATCCCGAATGGGGCATTGTACTCGATCATTGGTCTGATAAGTGAAGAGTACAGGGGAACAATGACCTCACTAGATCTGGATGTGAATCCCTTCATGATCAGGTGGGCAATGTAGAAGGTCTTTCTAACCACTTTAGCAATGTGAGTGTCAAAAGAAAGGCCACTGTCAACCTGGGTCCCCAGGTCCTTGATAACCTCTTCTGTGCTTAGTGGATTGCCACCTATATGGTAGCTTGGGGTTACCTTGTTTTTCCCAAAGGGTATGACTATACATTTTTTGGCGTTTAACTTCAGGCCATGGCTCTGGCACCAGCTATCTGTTTCCGTGAGTCCCTTCTGAAGGATATCCGTGTCCGATGCACTTTCCACTATGGCGCCCAGTTTGCAGTCGTCTGCAAACTTTGTCAGCCAAAGTCCACCCATGTTGGCCTGTACTTCTGAGAAGTAGATGCCAAACAATAGGGGGCCAAGGACCGAGCCCTGTGGGACACCACTTGTGACCGGCTTGGAGTCTGACACAGCGCCAGCAACTCTAACCCTGTGGGTTCTGTCCTTAAGCCAGTTTGCAACCCATCTTGTGACATATGGGTTTACATTTAAGCTGGTAAGTTTTTCTACAATACCCGAGTGGGGTATTGTGTCGAAAGCCTTTGCAAGGTCAAGGTAGGCTGTATGGACTGCCTTTCCCTCATCAATGGCCTTGGTGACTGTTTCGAAGAAGTCAACCAAGTTCAAAAGGCATGATCTTCCCTTGACAAAGCCAAACTGGGTCGGGTCCAATGTCTGCAAGTCCCCTATATCTTTGTTTATGAGCTCCATTATGATCCTCTCCATAGCTTTGCAGACTAGACTTGTTAAGCTTATGGGGCGGTAATTACCAGGGTCCGTAGAGGCACCGCCTTTGTGGAGTGGGACCACAGTTGCCGTCGCCACTCCTTGGGCACGTATCCTGTGGTAAGGCTGAGATTAAACAGCTGCCTTATGTGCGGGTTTAATTCCTCATTTAGCTCGTGTAGCACACAGCCGGGGACACCATCCGGTCCCATTGATGCTGTGTTTTTAGCTTTAGAGAGCAGCTTTCACCTGCGCATTTGAGATGTCTGGGAGGCTACACTCGGCTGGGATAGTTATCTCTCCTTTAGGGGAGAGGGGTGAAGTTTGCACTGAACCTGTCTGCCAGTATGTTGGCAATGTCTGTGGGTTCAGTGATTTTTGTATCATTTTGGACTAATTCTGAGCATATCTGGGAGTTTCCACCCAGGTTCCTAACATAGCTGAAAAAGGCCTTATGATTGTCCTTTGAATCCATGGCAATTTTTCTCTCAAAATTGGCCTTAGTTGATTTTATGAGTGCTCGTATTTTTTACTAATAATGATCAGGGTGACTTCCCTTTTATGGATTTTGTTCTATCATGTAATAGCTTTCTCCTCTTATTGTAAAGTTTGTTAATGGCTGGGGTCCACCAGACTGGACGTTTGCCCTTTGTGGAAAGAGTCTTGGTTTTATTTGGGATTGCCTGATCCATGCAGTCCTGGAGGTGTTCATAGAAGGCATTTGTAAGGGCTTCCGCAGCTTGGGTTGTGGTTTCCTCTGGCTCAGGGGCCTTGAAGGATACCACACCAGTCTTGAGTAGTGTGAAGTCTGCTTTAGAGAAGTTCTTCACTATGGTCTTTTTTGCTTGGGGTGGGGCGGGATGTGGATTTCCAGTGAGATTAGTTTATGATCAGATCTAACCAATGAGGGATATACTTCCGGTGTGGAGCATTTTGTCCCCATGTTTGTGACAATGAGATCTAGTATATTTTCTCCTCTCGTGGGAACAGTGACTAGCTGTTCCATGGCATTTGAATTTATGAACTCCAGGAACCGTTGGGCTAGAAAGTTAGGGCTTGAGTAATGTTCCCAGTCTATATTCGGGTAGTTGAAGTCACCCAATATGATGGTGTTTGGAGATACATTTATACCCTCCAGTGTCTTCAGGAAGGCTGTGTGGGGTTCCTGAGTTTGAGAGGGTGGCCTGTAGCATGCTACAATTTGTAGAGCAGTTTTGCCTATGGTTAGTTGCACCTGGATGGTTTCCGAAGCTTAGATGCGTTGCCACCAACCTGGAGGTGTGAGTATCCTTTATGAATATGGATACACCCTCCTTTTGTGGTGTGGTCCGGGTTTTGGGGCGGAGCATGATATGAGGTAAAACCTAATAGTGCCGGGTGCTCTCAGGAGCCTTGAACCAGGTTTCAGTTACAGCACAGACATCGATGTTCTCCATACTGAGAAGGGCCTCGAGTCGTGCATTTTGAGATTTAGACTTCTGGCATTGAGCAGCATTACCCTCAGTTTCTTCCCATTTTTGTTTTCTAGGGTGGTAGGTTTAGAATTTGAGCCTTGCCTAAAAAGGCACTATGGGGTGGCAAGAGCCTTAGCCAATATCCGGAATCCCAGGGTGACAGGTGCAAGCCGTCCCTTGAAGCAGCGTGGCTTGTCAAGCATGTCATCCCAGGCAGACAGACACTGGATCCCCTTTGAATGACACCAGACATTAAGCCAATTGTTAAAGCTGATCATCTTGTCTCTATATTGTGGCATCATTCTTGGTGAAGGAAGGATACTGCTCAGGGTTAGGGTCATACCTGCCTGGGCTACATAATCAGAGAGCTCCTTTATGTCTCTTTTCATGTAGTCCAGGAAGGTACGTCTCAGGTCGTTCACACCAGCATGGACAATGACTGTGTCATATTTGTACTTGCCATGGAGTGACCCGAGTGCTTGTGTTATGTGGTGGATTCTAGCGCCCGATAGGCAGCTTACTGTGACCCTCTCCTTGTTCAGCCTGGTGAGTGGGACGTCATTGTGTCTGACTATGGAGTCACCTATGACAAGTATATGATGATGTCGATGATGCCTGAGTGGGGTATTGTGTCGAAGGCTTTTGCCAGATCCAGGTAGGCTGTATGAACTGCTTTGCCTTCTTCGATGGCTCTAGTGACTGTTTCAAAAAAGTCCACCAGGTTTAAAAGACAGGATCTGCCTTTTACAAAGCCGAACTAGGTAGGGTCAATTGTCTGTAGGTCCCCGATGTCTTTGTTTATGAGTTCCATAATGATCCTTTCCATAGCTTTGCAGACCAGGCTGGTCAAGCTTATGGGGCGGTAGTTTCCAGGGTCTGTAGAGGTGCCACCTTTGTGGAGTGGGACCACTTTAGCTGTATGCCAGTGTTCAGGGATGTATCCTGTAGCAAGGCTAAGATTAAACAGCGTTCTTATGTGCGGGTTTAGCTCCTCTAGGAGTTCACATAGCACGCAACCCGGGACACCATCAGGTCCCATGGATGCTGTATTTTTAGCTTTGCTGAGGGCAGCTCTCACCTGGACATCTGAGATTTTAGGGAGGTTGCATTCAGCTGAGATATTTATTTCGTCTTTTGGGGGAGAGGGAGGGGAGAAATTTGCACTGAACCTGTCTGCCAGTATGTTGGCAATATCTGTGGGTTCAGTGTATTTTTTGCCGTTATGAACTAACTCTGCGCATATCTGAGGGTTTCTGCCCAGGTTTCTAACATAACTGAAGAAGGCCTTGTGATTATCTTTAGTGTCCTTGGCGATTTTTCTCTCGAAGTTGGCCTTTGATGATTTTATTAGAGAACGTAGTTTTTTGCTAGTGCTGATCAGGGATGCCTTCCCTTTATGGGATTTTGCTCTGTCTTGCAGTAGCTTCCTTCTCTTGTTATAAAGTTTGTTTATGGCTGGGGTCCACCAGGTAGGATGCCTGCCTCTGGTGGAAAGGGTCTTGGTTTTATTTGGGATTGCATGATCCATGCATTCTTGGAGATGCCCGTAGAAAGCATTTGTGAAGGATTCAGCAGTGTGGGATGTGGTTTCCACTGGCCCAGGGGGCTTGAAGGATACCATTTCAGTCGTAAGGAGTGTAAAGTCGGCTTTTGAGAAGTTTCTCACTGTGGTCTTTTGTGCTGGGGGTGGAGGTGGGATATGAATATCTAGGGTTATTAGTTTATGGTCTGATCTCACTAGTGAGGGGTATACTTCCGGTGTTGAGCATTTTGTCCCCATGTTTGTGATGATCAGGTCAAGTATATTATTTCCCTTTCTGGGGGAGGTGACTAGTTGTTCCATCGCATTTGAGTTGATGAATTCCAGGAACCTTTGGGCTAGGGCGCTGGGGCTTGAGTAATGCACCCAGTCTATGTTTGGGTAGTTGAAGTCTCCCAATATGATGGTATTTGGTGAGACATTCATATCCTCCAGTGTCTTCAGGAAGGCTGAATGGAGTTCCTGAGATTGCGAGGGTGGTCTGTAGCATGCTACAAGTTGTATAGCAGTTTTGCCTATGGTTAGTTGCACGTGGATGGTCTCCGATGCTTCGTGCATTGCCACTAACCTGGAGGTGTGGGTGTCTTTAATGAATATGGACACTCCCCCTCCTTTTGTGGCCCAGGTTTTGGGGCCGAAATGCATGATACGAGGTATAACCTGGTAGAGCTGGGGTGCTCTCAGGAGCCTTGAACCAGGTTTCAGTTACTGCACAGACATCGATGCTCTCCATACTGAGGAGTGCTTTGAGAGCCTGCATCTTGAGATTTAGACTTCTGGCATTGCGCAGCATTACCCTTAGTTTTTTTTTCTTTATTGTTTTCTAAGGTGGTGGGTCTGTCTTTTGAGCCTTGCCTAAAAAAGGCACTATGGGGGTGGCAAGAGCCTTAGCCAATATCCGGAAGCCCAGTGGTGACAGGTGCAAGCGAAGCAGCATGGCTTGTCCAGCATGTCATCCCAAGCAGACAGACATTGGATCCCCCTAAAATGACACCAGTAATTGAGCCAATTATTAAAGCTGATCATCTTGTCTTTGTATTGTGGCATCATTCTTGGTGAGGGCAAGATGCTGCTCAGGGTCAGGGTCATACCGGCCTGGGCTACATAATCAGAGAGCTCCTCTATGTCTCTTTTCATGTAGTCCAAGGAGGTACGTCTCAGGTCATTCACGCCGGCATGGACAATGACGGAGTCATATTTGTACTTGCTTTGGAGTGACCTGAGTGCTTGTGTTATGTCACGGATCCTAGCTCCCGACAGGCAGCTCACCATTACCCTCTCTTTGTTCAGCCTGGTAAGTGGGACATCAGTGTGTCTGACTACAGAGTCACCTATTACTAGTGTATCAGGCATGGTGTTTCACCTTAAGGGCTGTGATTGTTTGGCACACTGACTTTGTGTACTATGTGTTGCTTGTGCAGAGTTATGAGGTGGTGTTTTCTTGGATGTCTGCTTTGGGAGCCTCTGTTGTTTCGGTAAGTTTTTTATTAGAGCCTCTGAGTATGTCTTTGTGTTACTATGTGTTTGGTTTGCAGTTGTGGTTGGTTTATGTGAGACTGGGTTTGTTGTGTGTGTGGTTACCTTCTCCTCCTGTCTGGTCTTGCTAGTCCTGTGTTGAGAGAGTTCAGCCTCCAGTTTGGCTATATAGTTGCATCTCTCACATGTGTTTGTGTTTGTTGGGAGAAGGAGAGGGTTGTCTGTGTACATGAGACAATTGTAACATTGTCTCAGGATTCCCAGATTAACCAGCTGAACTGGAGAGGACGTCAGTAATATACCACTCGACATGCCAGAATAGTATAAGGGGTTGATGTGTAACAGGGTCAGAGAGATGACTTTGAAGGGAAGTGGGTATTAGCACGGGTTGTAGGTGGAGATAGTGCTTATGTTAGTTTAAGGGTGCTTCACTTAAAAGAAAGATTTTAGGAGCAAGTGCTAGGCTTATGATAAAGCGAATATACTGATTTTGTTGAAAGTAGAGCTTTCTTAAGGGAAAAATTGAAGTGCAGACTTGGCAGAGCCAGGAATAGTTTAAGCCTGTTTAACTGGCGCAGCGCTATGCGCTGTCAGCAGCGCAAAACGCCGGATTTTAAACAGGGAACTTCAAAAGAGCTGGAAATGGTCCAAAACAACCAATTACTACAAGCTCTTGTGCTGAGGTCACTCCTTCAGGGACAGATAGTCCAACCAAAATAACAGTGTTGCAGAAATGCTTCTAGCTAGACCAAACCAGAGTGATTCTTTATGCCACAAAGAAAACACCTTGGCCTCTCTAGACAAAAGATTTCACTACAAGCTCCAAAGGTCACAACAGTAACAGATATTCAGCTCTAACAGACAACAAAAAGGAGATGAAAAACAGTTACACATATTACAAAAAAATAGTTGCACAGATTACACAGATATACAGTAAAACAGAAGTGCAGAAAACAGTTGAAAATAAGCACTAATCTTTTTCCAGTATCACAGTAGAGCAAATGGCAGAAGGCCATCCCTCTACAAACAGCAGCACCTTAAATTAGGTAGGAGTAGGGACATAGAGACATTTCTTACTAGATCAAACAACTAGCCTATATGACTGTACCACATGTCACAGCACAGGCACCCTAGTATGACAGAACATCTATTTTCCAGTGTCACCTCAGGACCAAGACTGGACTGTGCTTGCCTTTTATGGTGTGGCACATTTTCCTGAGGTACTTGGTGCAATAGACTGAACCCATGTTGCAATTAGGACCCCACCTGATCAATAGAGGGAAGTGCTACTGCAATAGGGGGTGGGAGATTGACATAATAGTTAAGGTGCTTACCTTACAGACACAAAGTGCAGGGTTTGATTCCCACACAAAGTAGTTGGCTAGGCTTAAAATGGCCCACAAGGGCATTTAGTCTATTACTAATTTATAAACCTCTGAATCTAATAAGTAGGGTTGCCATTTTATCAACTGCCAGGTAGTGTGTGGTGCATGGGGTGTATTGACAAAGTCTCTGCTCAGCATCCTGAGAGTGCACATCATTTCCATATCTGGCACACTAGCTCACGCTACTGCCTATTCATGCATGGTAGGATACCCAGTGGTCATCATGTTGGTAAGTGGAAAAACTGTATTGCAGAATACTAAACCACTCTTTCTTTGTTTTGTCTCCCTCCTTTTCTCTCTCTCTTTTTTTTTCTTTCAGGTGATACTGGGTATCCAGTATCAGACTCCTGACACCAGTGAAAAATCCAAGTGGAATTGCAGAAAAGAACTACAACACAGCACTGTCCCAGACATGTGTTGTCACTGAGAGGGTCTTTGGCCTCTTGAAGAGTCATTTTGGTTGCCTGGTTGGGTCTGAGGGTACCCTTCAAAGTGATCCAGTGACTGCATGCAGAATGTTTACTACATGTTGCATTCGGCACAATATGGGCATGCAGTAGTCTGGTGGTGAAGTGACCTATGCTGTCACTGCAGCTTCTAGTTCCAGTCCTACTATGGCTAAAGGTGACCAGTCATCAACAAGAGTCATAACAGACCCAATGTGGCAGGCTCATGCACAACATAGAGCTGCTTAGGTAAAGAGATGGTATCTAGTCCAGAAGTATGGACCATGACACTCAGGCTAGTGTTTCCTTTTTTGTAAAAGCACATAGAGTATAACTGATGCATGCAGTGATACTTGTGGGCTGTGCTGCGTGGTGCATGGTCTACTGTTACTATTCATCAAATATTCCTTCTCATCTTTAAATAATTAACTTTTATTTCAAAACAGGTACTCATTGTTTGTAAAAGTCATACCTTGAGTACTCATTGCCTCTTGTTCAGTGATGTCCTTAGGCTTCATATAAACTGTGATGATAGGAGTTTATGCCAGCACAGCTAGCTGGAATTTTGTAAATAATTAAATGTCATTTGTGAATATAAAACTGATTTATACAAGATGCTTATGTTATAAATGTATTAGAACTGTATGTCATGTGTATATCAAACTGATTTATGCAGATGTTTGTGTTGAAAAGGTATTTGTAAAGTGCTTGTGTTTGACATGTATCCACAATGTGCCCTACAGGACAGAACAGAAATGTATATGCACTATTGTAACTGTTTAAATGTATATGTTTTAACAGAGGAAACTAGAAAGTTTACCTCAGTCTAGTAAACTTTAACATATATCTAAAATTAAATCACTTTACGGGCTAGGCCATAAATATACTGTCTCACGGGTTTCAATGCAGCCAGAGACACAAAGTCTGTACCAGGAAGCTTTCTGTATTGTCTTTGGAGTGAACTAATTACTACTTTGGAAGCATGGAGGTATAAAATTGTTGTATGACTGCCAGCATCTGCCACAGATCTGAGCAAAAGCCCTTGTGTGTGTATTTTTACAGGTAGGTGCTAAATCCTGCCAGCTTCCAGCAATGGGGGTTTGCATGGGAACTAGAAGTCAGATAACCATAAATGATGTCATTCTGCAAGCTATCCCAGAAGTAATATTTTAGATATTATTTTGAGAAGTATCTTAGTGAGACTGAGCATTCTGTATTCTGTCTTGGGCCTGACAACAAGAAGGACCATTCACTACATCATCTGTCTTGCTCTATTAAGTAGGTGGAGAATAGTAATTATTTTAGATTCAGTCAGGAATATTGTGAAGCTTAGTTTAGATAGTGTTTTTCATTATTTGTCTGAGTCTGTCCTTCAATGTTATTTTAAATATTTCTTGTGATTTTGAACTCTGATGTCACCGTGAATATATATCTTGTTCTTTTATTATTTATTATTAAATAAATCTAACCTTTCATTGTGGCTGATCTTTGTAGAGATGTTTAAGTTTTGAGAGTATTTGCATATTTATTTGGTAACATTATGTGGGCCACTCCTAATAGCCCTGTTTTTGGTCATCCTAGTATTTGTATTAACATTAATTTCACTCAGTATAATGGGTACCCTTGTAAGGGCCTTAAGGTAGCTGGCAAGAGTGTCTGGTGGTGGTGGTAACTACCTTATAGTATGGGCAGAAAGGTGTGTAGCTAGTAAACCTGCGTCAGCCTTTCACAGGTGTTTGTGTGTACAAATCAAATCTTAAAGAGTGTGTGTGTGCCAGTTACTTGGGCAGGGACATGAAGCACTGGTTGGACAGAGAGCGTGCTGGAGGACTTGGCTTGGAACCCTGGTTAAGGACTCAAATCTATAGCTGTGCTGCTGAGGAGTCTTATTGGGGATCTGGGGAAAGAGAAAGGAACCAGCCCCCAGACTTGACTTTGTTCCCTGTATGCTCTTAAGGGAAATTGTACTTGATTGTGCTTGATGCAAAGAGCTACATCTGGAAATACTGTGTGAGTACCTGTTATCCTCCCAGTAAACTTTCTCCAATGGTGAGGATTGAGGCTCCTTGATTACTGGCCCATAGGTGGTGGGGTGTCACATATTGGTGGCAGTAGTGGGATCACCACATCACATAAACAATAATCATATTGTTAAATATTTTGCACAATACAATTAATAAATAGTGTTACTTTAGTCCTTGAACATGTTCACACCTTGCAACTGAATGAAAACATGTAATATTGCTTTTATGTTAAGCAATGTTTCCTCATTTTGAACTATGTTGTCTGCTACAGTAATGCAAATCAGATTATTTTATTTTATCATGCACTATCATTTGTGGCCTTTGAGACAAAAACGTCATTATCTGTACAGCTGTGAAGGTGAATTGGCAGGAGTGTTTGTTTACATGACAGGATGCTCATTTTATTTGTTTTCCAGGGTAGAGCATTGATCATCATGGGCCTTTTTCAGACTCAGCACGAGAGGGGTGTCTGGTTAAGTGAGTTGCTCAGAGTCACACAATTAGCCAACTGAGTCTGAAGGAATCAGACCATGCACCTCTGGACCACAGGAACAGTTTGTCAACAGCACCTTAATCCTCTAAGGCAACTACCAGACAAGTTTAATCTTTAATTTTCTTATTATGTTTCACTGAATATTTGAGTACTACTAGTTGTGGGTAACTGCCAGCTGTAACAATGACAATATGTAGAACATTTATGGTGTTAATCACTGCAATCTTAAGTTATGACATACAGCTTTCTTTCCACAGTTCCACTAAGTTCTAAGCAGCAGCATTACAGAAATGAAATATATACAGTTGAAATATGTCTTACAGTTGAAAAACGTCCTACACCCCCCTTTTTTACTTTATTAAATAACTTGTTCCCCTTTGACTTACACATTGACATGAGTGAAACTCAAATGATACTCTTATTACTTTACTGCCATAATAGCCATCAGCATGTATGCAAAACATACATCTGCACATTCCACAGACATATATATCATTACATTTTCAGACAAGTATGTCCCTACCACTCCCAAAAACCTAGTACAGTACAAATTAACATTGACACTGACAGCATATGTTTAAAGTGCAACATAACACAAGTGTAACACAATTACCATATCGCCTTACACCAATGTCAATCACAGATTCTGAAAGCAAGTTCTTAAGAACCATTCATCAATGTGTGCCTCATACATTTATGTTGAGGTATCAATATGGCATTTATATTTCCACTATAACATATCATTATGTGCAAGTAATATGCCATGTTGACATTCCATGTATTAAATATGTGTTCAAAGTATATTGTAAGAATAACAAGCAAAAGTGCACTTCAAATATATATATGCAAATGAGATGAACAATGCAACATAGCTAGGTGACAGCACAGCATCATATAACTGGAATGTAATTTAAAAGCTTAGAACTACTGCAAAATAGCAAGCACATTGGCCGCATGTGACAGCCAGAAATTATGTGTATGACATGCTTACATAACTGTCCTTCAATAAATTTATTACTGACACTACCTATATTTGCATTATGCTTATATATGTTCCTGAACAGTTTTCCATGTAACACTTCAGATATACCAGAGAAGCATGAGTGGCTTGTGGAACAATGACTGTAAATGGTGTGTAATGATGGGCTTAACAGTCTATCACAGTGCAGTTATACAGCACTGCATAAATGAAACTCATGCACATACCAGTAAATGTCTGCCAATAACACTAAAAATGTTCAAAGAGCAAACACCCACTGAATAAAAAAACAGGCAGGCTACATACAGCACAACATTCACTGATAATCACTGTCACACATTAAAGTCTGACAGTAACTACTATTCGAGTAACAGCAACACTACACAAGCAACTTATATGTAAAACGTTAAAATCACTATCAATATGTCAGTTAAACATATGTGTTTTTCATTATGCTGTGACAACAAAAGTTGCATAAATTCAAGTTATCCAAAAAAATCTCCTTGATAATTCCAAAGACAACACTTAACTTAAATTTATGTATGCATCAATATTATTCACAATAAATCAATGAGTATTACACTTACCTTGCAGATGCATTATGGGAAGTCTAACATAAATATTAGCATGTTTAAAGGACTTAAGAATACACTTAAACCTGAATATTTAACTATGTTAGGATTATTTATGGAGGAATAAAGGTGGTCAGTGGTAACACATACCTCTTTCCCTCCACCGCTCATCAAGCTTATTCATATACTCTATGCACAACGCATAATTTTGGGCAAGGTCTTTATCACCTGCAAACAGGAAAACAAGATGTACTGCAGCAACAGGTCAGTATATAACAACTGCTACACACAACAACAAAACAGTGAGAAAAACAGTTAGCATTGCATGTCACCTAACCTTGACATAAAATGCATCACATTTTGCACATTTAGTTATTCCTATGTCACCCTCAGTACTGCACATAACATGTAGACAAACTAGAGGAACCAAGATTTAAACTTACAACTGTCATACGTTCAAAGGTGTATACAAGACTAATGACAACTAGGGCCCTTATAAGTCCAGCAGTACAGCCCAAATGTGACCCACACATTTGATTTATTTAGGAGGTAATTTACTGACTGCCTTTGTCCATCAGAAACAGAGGTGCCAAACAAGGGATACATTCTGATTACCCATCCAGTGGTCCAAGTTGCACTTAAACAGGGACAGGGAGGGACTCTGCTTCACATGGATGGGGAGCCTGTTCCAGAGAATGGGAATTCTCATAGAAACATATCTGTCTCTCCAAAATGTCCTGTTTCTATTGCAATCAAAATTGCAATCTAGTCATTCTGATGTTGTTTGCTTTGCAGATGTGTGAAAGGTTTATCAAAGCAAGGGCCAGGGATGCCCTGTATGCCAGGAAAAGATCACCTCACAGAAGTCAGTATGATACCAAGTAAAGAGACAGGGCTTTGGCAGAATCAGTGTAAGACATTGTCACCTATGTTCACACTAGAAATCAGAACTAAACCTGCCTAGCTAATTGATCTTGGTTGCAACTGTATGGATTGATGGAAGTCAAACAACTTACATCTATGATTAAGCAGGGAAGAATTACGAACAATAAAATGTGAAGCTGTGTTTGTATATTACATGGCAAGTAAAAGAAAAGTACATGTGCTGCCATATGCGGTGCATTTGAACAACAAAAATGTGCAGTTGTGATTGCATGTCATCACATTGCTCAGAGCAAAAATTCACAACTATAGCCCTTCAGAGTTGTAGCTGTCACAGTTTGCAATAAAACATTTGTCTGCAATTGAAACATATAAATAGACATTAAATGGATTACAGCTCAACTTTGGGATTTAATTCATAAACATGTAATTTAGGTAGGAGGGCACTCAGTGAAAACAAGTAATGGAAAATGTTGTGAAGGTAACATAAGAGTTTATTACCCATTGTTTACTCAGTCATCATTATTAAAAAAAGTATGCTGCTTCTAGAAACTTTGCAAATAATGAAGATATCATCAGATAGTCATACTCAGACTAAGCGTAATAGGTGTCAATGCACCACGTCCATGCTACACATGTAAAAATCTGTACTTCATAATTTACCACCCAAATATATCTCTTCAATATCTGTTCTCCAATAGGAAATGCTGAACTGCAAAGATATTATCCAAAACAGACTACACTGAGATTTAAACCTACACATATTCATGAAATGTTTAAATTGCCCTATTGCTTAATCATTTGAGCTAATGTACATCATACATTTTCTAATGTTGTAAAGTCTATGGAATAATGATGGAATACATATTTATCCACCTTAAAACATTAGCATGTATCAGCATACTGAGATTAACTGTTATAGTCTGCAAATCAAAACATTAGATCGTAATTAAAAAAAAGAGTAAGTGTACAACTATATGATTCAATACCACACATCTCCACATATAGTGGTAAACCTACAGGTATAACACAGAATAAAGATTGCAGACACACACTTCTTGTACTTGCTTTGTGTTTACAAGATTCAAACATATTTCAGCCATGCTGACCTGCACTGGTCTTACATTCATGAATGTGATTATAGCAAACATAGATTTTAAAATGCTTTTGTAATTTCTATAATGTAGAATTTGCTAATGTATGTGTTATTCAACATTCACGCATATAGAAGCATACTATATGATGTTTCTAGAAGCTTTGCATATAACAGAGAGATGTGTAATCTCTCTGCAGATGTCAATGAACCACGGCCATGCTAGATGTGTAAAATTCTGTACTGTATAAATAAACAAACAAACAGGTCTTCCATATGTGATGTGCAATAGTATATGAATAATCAAAAATAGCTTACAATGAGGTTTGAACCCACACCTACAGTTACTCTGACATATTGCTTAACCATTTGAGAAAATAGTCATCTCAGCTCATTGCAGGTTATAAAAGCAGATATTATGGAATAGCAGTTATAGATATATGTGTGAAGTCCATATTAATATACAGTCATAATCAATAGCCTTGCATAATGTGTACACTGGCCCAGTATAGTTGTTAATAACCTTCTAATGTGTCAATATGCTAATGTTAACTTTAATGAGTGGAACTTAAATTCCTAAATTTGCATTACTATAATCAATACAGAACTCACGGAATACACTTGAAACAGGGTTACAGAAACAGGTATGCTTGCTAAACACATATATGATAACGTAGGTGTAAAGGTGTGGATTATTCATCTTACTGTAGGCATCTGTTGGGTGGCCTCAGACCTCTGTGACCCTCTGGCAAAGATCTACTGCGTCCCTCTGATGTAGGTCATCATAGTGATAGCAGTGCTGCATGCCAGTCTGATAGATCCCAGTCCATCTGCAGTGCTCCTTTGCAGTCCAGTTCCATATGTTGATCATTGTGAAGTTCCTCGGGCATGCTGCCATCCTCTGCTCATGTCCAGCATAGACAGTGAGGATCTGGGTGGTCTCCTCCTCTGTCCAGTTTGGTGCCTGGACAAACCAAAGCCTCCTCTTGCTCGACAACCTTACTATTGTAGTTAAAAATTGTTGAAAAATGCCTTCCAAAAAATGTACCATTCAGTTTGCAGGTAGCATTGGTATGAGCAGTAAATGTATCAACATTATATTTTAAAGCAGGCACATTTAGGATGGTAGCAGATTACTGGAGGGCATCAGGCATGTGTTACAGACATTCCCATGTAATGATACTTATCGGGAAGTTGCGCTGACCACCTTACGCGTATGCTGAGCTATTGGCTAATGTGTCATGTATCAAGAATTTATGCGGATGATCGCAAATGAGATTCCAAAACACTGAATATTAATAAACTTCATTAATTATGTACAGCACAAATGGTACTTAAAAGCTTTGTGCACTTAGCTAAATTGACTTTAAGGTATGTCTTATTTATAGCTAGCTTCAAAAGGTAAGCTGTTACCTGCTAGCTGTGTTGTGGTGGAAGAGGTTCCTATTATCCCATAGCCATGTTACCATTATTCTGTATAAATCACCTGATACATGTTTTCATACATTTGTATTTTTGAAATTGTCTGCATCTCAAGCTGTCTGTTGTAGAATTAAACAAAATGCACACTGATTGGGTAACCGTCCATCAGTGGCAAGGAGATTTTCGCAACATGCAGCTGTATGGATAAAAAGGAAACAGTCCTGGTGAACTATAGATATGGAAATAATTAAAATATATCCATAGCTATTTCTGAATTACCTGTAATGTCTGTCATATGCTTACAGAAACCAACGGCTTACTGGGATTTCCGAAAGTCATATGTTCAGTAACTGATTTACAGATACTCTCTGATGCTTAGTAATATAGTAGTAGTAGTTGTAAGTGCAACACAAAAATAGCAGCAGATAAGTCATGAGCCAATCCTCATAAAAGAACAATAACGAAACGAAACAAATGAGGATACTAGAAACACACAAAGAGTTATTTATTTTAAAACACAAGCTTAAAACTTTCACCAACAAGGCTTCCTCAGGTGAACATAAACATAATCAAGAATGGCAACTTTAAATAGTTAATTAAAAATCACATGACTACAAAACAACACCCTCTGGTTCAAAACTTTAAGTAATGGTTTTAAATTAAAAGCATCATTATGTCCTGGTGGTAAATGAGCTTTCATTATTAAAATTCACTTCATTTCTTCATTCTCAGTAATTAACTTGATATCCCTTCCACGTAACTTCATATAAATAACATTAAAAATCATAAATTTAAAACAATGGTATTTAACTTTCTCTAAAATATGTTTGCTAAGTGCATTAGTGGTTAGTTTACGTTTTGTTACTTATATGACCAGCTATACTTTCTTTAAACTTCCTATTGGTCATCTCCACATAATACCCTTCACATGACTCACACTTAGCTAAATATATTACATTACTTGTGTTGCAGTTTCCATATGCATACAGGACAAAATCTTTGCCTGTAACAAGATGCTTTATGGATTTATTTACATAAATATATTTACAATAAACACAACCATTGCATCTAAATGTACCATGTTTGCTGCTTGGGGGAATAAAAAAAATGTTTCAGTTGTTCTTTGTAACATAGCCTCTGCTTAAGTCTGCATTTCCACTTATAACCAAATCTATGTGGCTCGTCAGCGATTTCCTTCAGTTCAGGTACATCTTGTAAGATCGGCCAATGTTGTTTAATTATACTTTGACCATCACAGTACTTGTATTAAACGTTAGCATATATCTAACATTATGTGTATTAGTACGTATTCTAGTGTCTAACTCGCAGCCATTACTATAGAATGATCGAGTCTCATTATTATGTCTTTGGTGTTTAATGCCTTCACGTATTTATCCCCTTCGAGAGTAGCCGCTATCAATAAAATCACTACTCATACATTCAAGTTGTTTGTCGATATTCATATTAGTTGTATTCAGTCTTGCTACCCTCTGCATTTGATTCTTGGCAATTTTCTTAAAAACAAAAGGGGGGGGTGCATACTACGACATTGTAAATAGTTATTTCTTTTAACATTCTTTTTATACATTTCCATACTAATATTTCCTGTGCTGTCTTTGGATAGCAATATATCCAGAAACATGATGTTATTGAAGGAAATTTCATGTTTAAACCTTAAAAACATAGTGGTTGTATAAATATACTTAACAAAATCATAAAAGGCCATGTCATTACCCTCCCATATGGCAAAGAGATCATCCACAAATCGCTTGTAAAAACGAATATGCTTCCTAAGTGGATTGTCTACAGATAATATATACTTTTCTCCCATATGTACATAACTATGTTTGCATAAGTGTTTGCAACGGGGGTACCCATCGCTAAACCCTTATCCTGATGGTACATTTTAACATCAAATATGAAAACATTATTTGTCAGTGCAAGTTTCATCAGTTCACAGATTAAACTTATTTTATCAATATCATAATCAAAATACTTCTGCAAAAACGTTTTTACACTATCTATGCCACAGTCATGGAAAATAATTGTGAATAAAGAATCTACATACAAAGTAATAAAATAAGTCTCACCGACAAGATTCCCTAATGTCCAGTCATAAAACTGCTTTAAAAATATATTAGTATCATTTAAATATATTGATCTAATTTGTTTTTCCAAAAACTTTGAGATGGGTTCTGTTATCCACCCCTTGGCAGAAACTGTAGTTCTCAGGGTTGTTTTTTTTTTCACATTTATGTAACTTGGGTATGACATAAATAATTGGAATGTTAGGGGTTTTAACAAATAAATAATTAAATAACTCATCACTCACTCTACCTATGTCATGTATACCGCATACAACATCATTTAGTTTGAGTAACAACAGATTAATTTCACCTGTTGTAATATTAGTATATTCATCTCCTTGTAACATCAAATGCATATTCTCATATTAAAATCTCTATTCATGACAACTATACCCCCACCCTTGTCCACATTCTTAATTACCAACTCAGTATTACTGACCAAAGAACTAATAACATTGAGCTCATCTCTACATAAATTTTGAAACTGCTGCATTTACATATTTTTATACAGGTTATACACATCCCTTTCTATAGCTTTTTCAAACACTTATAAAACTACATTATTATATGGTACAAAAACACTGGTACGCTTTAAATCACTTGGTATATAACCTTGAGAGTTACCAAAACATACTTTTAAACTCAAATTCCATATAAAGTATTTAATTTCAGTAAGCATTTTCATAGGTTCATAGGTTCATAGGTTCATACTAAGCTATCTACCCTAGGGCATTTATAAGCCTAGCCAGAGTGTGTTTGGCTTTTGCCACCCATTTTAAATTAATTTTGCTATGCCCTTTTTCGAGGTTAGTATACTGTGCCTCTGTCTAACAGTGACACAGAAGTGATACCTGGGGTAAACCTACGATCTCCAATCCACTCATCAAGATTCCTCTTGAAGAGAGTCAATGAGGGACTCTGCCTAACCTGGACTGGGATTTTATTCCAGAGTGAAGGGAGCCTCTGGGTTATGAATCTGTCCCTCCAGCATGTCCTATTTATTTCAGTACTGAGGTTCAAGTCTCTCGAGCACGTAGCTCAATGGGATTTGGATTTTCTGAGGTGCAGCATGTCCATTAATTCCGGGTTGGACATAGCTTTATACGTCAGGCACAGATCACCTCTGAGCAGGCGGCATGCCACTGAGTAGAGCTGGAGTTTCTTTAACCGGGCAGCATATGGCATCTGTTTGAGCCCTTTGATCCTCTTGGTGAGGTACTTTTGGGGTCTTTCCAGTTGCTGCAGGTGTCTGGTAAGGTACATCCCAAAAGGGGCATTGTACTCAATTATGGGCCTGATGAGGGATGAGTAAAGAGGCACGATGACCTCCCCTGATCTAGATGTGAATCCCTTCATGATTAGATGGGCTATATAAAATGTTTTTCTAACCACTTTGGCCATGTGGTTGTCAAATGAGAGATTGTTATCAACTTGGGTCCCCAGGTCCCTAATTACTTCTTCTGTACTTAATGGATTACCACCTATGTGGTAATTTGTGGGCACTTTGTTTTTGCCAAAGGTGATGCCTATACACTTTTTGGCGTTTAGCTTGAGGCCATGGCTCTGGCACCAGTTGTCTGTTTCTATGAGGCCCTTTTGGAGGATGCTTGTATTGGCTGGACAGTCGATTATGGCGCCCAGTTTACAGTCATCTGCGAAATTGGCTAGCCACAGTCCTTCCGTGTTGGCCTGTACCTCCGAGAAATATATACCGAACAAGAGAGGTCCCAGGACTGAGCCTTGTGGGACGCCACTTGTAACTGGTTTGGAGTCTGACATGGCTCCAGCAATTCTAACCATGTGGGTTCTGTCCTTGAGCCAGTTTGCAACCCATCTAGTGACATAGGGGTTTATATTTAAGCTGGTGAGCTTATCTATAATGCCCAAGTGGGGTATTGTATCGAAGGCTTTTGCGAGGTCCAGTTAGGCTGTGTGGACCACCTTCCCCTCGTCAATGGCCTTGGTGACTGTTTCAAAGAAATCAACCAGGTTTAAGAGGCAGGATCTGCCCTTAACAAAGCCAAACTGGGTAGGATCCAGTGTCTGTAGGTCCCCAATATCTTTATTTATGAGGTCCATGATGATCTTTTCCATAGCTTTGTAGACCAAGCTAGTCAGGCTTATGGGGCGATAGTTTCCAGGATCCATTAAGGCACCACCTTTGTGGAGAGGGACCACTGTTGCTGTACGCCATTCTTTGGGTACATATCCTGTAGTAATGCTGAGATTGAACAGTAGTTTTATGTTTGGGTTTAGCTCTTCTTGGAGTTCATGTAGGACGCAGCCTGGGACACCGTCTGGTCCCATTGTTGCTGTGTTTTTTGCTTTGGAGGGGGCAGCTCTTACCTGAGCATCTGAGATGTCAGGGGGGCAGCACTCTGCTGGGATAGATATTTGCCCTTTTGGTGGGGGGGGGGAGTTTGCGCTGAACCTGTCAGCTAAGATGTTGGCAATGTCTGTGGGTTTGGTGTATTTTTTGTCATTTTGGACTAATTCTGAGCATATCTGGGAATTCCCACCCAGGTTCCTAACATAACTAAAGAAAGCCTTGTGATTATCCTTAGTGTCCTGTGCAATATTTCTCTCAAAGCTGGCCTTAGACGATTTTATGAGTGCCCATAGTTTTTTGCTAATACTACTCAGAGATGCCTTCCCTTTTTGGGATTTTGCTCTATCATGTAGTAGCTTCCTCCTTCTATTGTATAGTTTGTTTATGGCTGGGGTCCACCAGACAGGACGTCTGCCTTTGGAGGATTGGGTCTTGGTTTTATTTGGGATTGCATGATCCATGCATTCCTGAAGGTGTTCATAGAATGCGTTTATAAAGGATTCTGCGGTCTGGGCCGTATTTTCCACAGGCCCGGGGGCTTTCAAGGATTCCACCTCGGTTTTGAGGAGTGTGAAATTTGCTTTAGAGAAGTTTTTCACTGTGGTTTTCTGAGCAGGGGGTGGGGTCGGGATGTGAATATCCAGTGAGATTAGTTTATGGTCTGATCTTACCAGTGAGGGATACACTTCTGGTCTGGAGCATAGAGTCCCCATGTTGGTGATGATCAGGTCCGTTATGTTTTCCCCTCTTGTGGGAGTGGTAAGAAGTTGTTCCATAGCGTTTGAGTTTATAAATTCTAGGAACCTTTGGGCTAGGGTGTTGGAGCTAGAGTAATGCTCCCAGTCTATGTTTGGGTAGTTGAAGTCACCCAATATAATGGTGTTTGGAGAGACCTTCATATTTTCCAGTGTTCTCAGGAAGACCGAGTGGGGTTCCTGGGTTTGGGAGGGTGGTCTGTAGCAGGCTATAAACTGGAAGGCAGTTTTACCCACTGTTAGTTACAGACAGATAGTCTCTGATGCTTCGTGCTGTACCACCAACCTGGAGGTGTGGGTATCTTTGGCGAATATTGATACTCTCCCTCCTTTTGTGGTTTGGTCCAAATTATGGGGCCAAAAAGCATGGTATGAGGTATAACCTGGTAGTGCTGGGGTGCTCTCGGGAGCCTTGAACCAGGTTTCTGTTACTGCACAGATATCGATGTTCTCCATGCTAAGGAGAGTTTCGAGTGCGTGCATCTTGTGGTTTAGACTTCTGGCATTGAGTAGCATTACTCTTAGTTTCTTATCCCTTGTGATACCTATGGAGGTGGGTTTGTCTTTTGAGCCTTGCCTAAAAAAGGCACTATGGGGGTAGCAAGACCCTCTGCCAATATCCGAAAGCCCAGGGGTGACAGGTGCAAGCCGTCCCTAGCGAAGCATCGTGGCTTTTCAAGCATGTCATCCCAGGCTGACAGGCATTGGATCCCCTTTGAATGACACCAATACTTAAGCCAATGTTGAAATTGATCATCTTGTCTTCATATTGTGGCATCATTCTTGGTGAGGGTAAGATGCTACTCAAGGTCAGGGTCATACCGGCCTGGGCTACATGCTCAGAGAGCTCCTCTATGTCTCTTTTCATGTAGTCCAGGGAGGTACATCTCAGGTCATTCACACCAGCATGGACAATGACTGAGTCATATTTTTACTTGCCTTGGAGTGATCTGAGTGCTTGTGTTATGTGGCGGATCCTAGCATCCGACAGGCAGCTCACCGTGACCTTCTCCTTGTTCAATCTGGTGAGCGGGACGTCAGTGTGCCTGACGATAGAGTCACCTATTACAAGTGTATCAGGTGTGTTGTTTAGCCTTAAGGGCTGTGACTGCTCGGCACACTGGCTTTGTGAGCTATGTGTTGCACGTGTTTTGTTTTGGGGTAGCGGTTGCTTGGGTGTCTGCTTTGGAGGTCTCTGCTGCTTAGGCAGATTTTTATTTAGAGCCTCCGAGTATGTTTTTGTGTGTTTATGTGTTTGGTTTGCTGTCGTGGTAGGCGCTATATCTTTCAGTGCTAATGGTACAAACATCAACCCTTTACTCAAAACAGAGTATTCAAACTTGTTTAATCCATAATTCGATAAATTAAACACAAGATTTATTTGTTCAGCTGACTCCTGGTAAAGGGTCACTTTACTGGGGTTCTGTCCATTTGCTTGTTTATAAGGCTCTTCATACGTGTTCTCAGTTTGGGCATCGGAAATGGTTGCTACAATAAGAGTGGGAAATCCACTGGATCTAATGCGCACATTTGGATTGCATCCACCCGTACTGCTGGTTGAGTTATATGACTGTCATTCACATTGGATAAGGAAACTGAGTTCATATCTACAGTCTCAGCTACATTTTGATGTTTGTTCTGTGTCTGAGGCCGTACCGGCACACTATACATGTTTGTATTTAGAATAGAAGATCCATCAGATGTCTGGTGTGATTGCTGATTGGTCGATGACTTATCCTTGGGCCTAACAAACACATGCCCTTTTTCAAAGATTACCATGGGAGGGTAATGACATGGTCTTTTATGATTTTGTTAAGTATATTAATACTACCACTAAGTTTTTAAGGTTTAAACATGAAATTTCCTTCAATAGCATCACGTTTCTGAATATATTATTATCCAAGGACAGCATGGGAAATATTAGTACGGAAATGTATAAAAAGAATGTTAAAAGAAACAACTATTTACATCATAGTAGTATGCACCCCCCTTTGTTTTTAAGAATATTGTCAAGAATCAAATGCAGAGGGTAGCAAGACGAGTAATGATTTTATTGATAGAGGCTACTCTAGAAGGGAGGTAAATATAATATGTTAAGACATTAAACACCAATGGCATAATAATGAGATTCAACCATTCTATAGTAATGGCTGTGAGTTAGACACTAGAATACGTACTAATACACATAATGTCAGATGTATGCTAACGTTTAATAGAAATACTGAGATGGTCAAAAGTATAATTAAACAACATTGGCCGATCTTACAAGATGCATCTGAACTGAAGGAAATCACTGATGAGTCACCTAGATTTCATTATAAGCGGAACACTTAAGCAGAGGCTATGTTACAAAGAACAACTGAAACATTTTTTATTCCCCCAAACAGCAAACATGGTACATTTAGATGCAATGGTTGTGTTTATTATAAATATATTTATGTAAATAAATCCATAAAGCATCCTGTTACAGGTAAAGATTTTGTCCTGTATGCATATGGAAACTGCAACACAAGTAATGTAATATATTTAGCTAAGTGTGAGTCATGTGAAGGGTATTACGTGGGGATGACCAATAGGAAGTTTAAAGAACGTATAGCTGGTCATATAAGTAACAAAACGTAAACTAACCACTAATGCACTTAGCAAACATATTTTAGAGAAAGGTGTACACCATTGTTTTAAATTGATGATTCTTAAGGTTATATATATGAAGTTGCGTGGAAGGGATATCAAGTTAATTACTGAGAATGAAGAAATGAAGTGGGTTTTAATAATGAAAGCTTATTTACCACCAGGACTTAATGATGCTTTTAATTTAAAACCATTACTTAAAGTTTTGAACCAGAGGGTGTAGTTTTATAGTCATGTGATTTTTTAATTAACTATTTAAAGCTGCCATTCTTGATTATGTTTATGTTCACCTGAGGAGGCCTTGTTGGTGAAAGTTTTAAACTAGCATTTTAAAATAAATAATTCTTTGTGCATCTCTAGTATTCTCATTTTTTTTTTTTTTTTTGTAGTAGTTGTAAGTGCATTAAATCTATTATAGACAACATTAGGATGGCTTTGAATGTTCACTGTTTCATGTGGTGTTATGTAGCTATGACTGCATGGCAGTTCGTTTTAATATACTGATGATTTTCTTCTCTGTTTCTGCACAAATTCAAGTATGTGTGTGTTGCATTCCATATAATGACATTAATATTTTTTATGAAGTGTGTCACTGACTGCTGTAACATATGAGATGCATTCTACATTCATTTGGTACATATGCTGTGCAAGTAATTGTGGCAAAACCATTCCTATAATACTAGATCTGTGGCACATTGATTATGTGTTTGTCCCTTGCTTTTTGTAATATTCACTGACATGGGTTCAAGTACTACCTTTGCAGTAATGACCTGTACTAACTTGTTAAATGGTTTGGTAGCTGTGCCCATATGGATTACATCTTTTCATGTTCATTCATATTATCCGTATATAACAGTGGTATAGATGACACAGAAATGAGAGGTGAATAATTCAATTGACATATGCTTTTAACATTATCATGTCAACATATGAGCCCCTATAAAGTCTAAGATATCAGAAATAGGGGAGACAAGTTCTCACATACAAAGAATGATATAATAATGGAGGCCCTGTGCCAGCATGGCTGCAACCTTCTTGGAAGGATGGGCAATATTGTCTGCAGGAATCAAGTGTGAACAGGCAATTGATTCAGGGAGGCCTGTCAGTGACATTGCTCTGACATGATCCTCCATGCAGTCAACAGACTATGCCACTATGACAGGGCAAGGAATGCCACTGGAGGTGGGCCACTTGCTCTCCCCAGATGAGATAATGATGTTCCTGGCCTCACATCATACAACCAGCTAGGATTGTCAGGTACCTAGAAAGGTACTGAAACAGATGTTTCAGGACATACAGGTATGTCCCACATTCACAAACAATGCAGCATACACCTTTTATGATTAAAGAGCATTCATTTACAATTATATTGTTATATTTGTGCTGCAGCAGCAGAAGTATGATGTCAGTGTGAAAACACACCTGATGTGGATGCACATGTTGTAGCCTGTTATCTTACCAACACAGTACATATATAGCACTGTCAGTGGCATGTGTGATGCTGTGCTTTTCAGTTGCATAGGTCCCTCAGCATCAGCACAGCAGCACATGTCACATAACTGTCTCAATATCCTGGTAGAGTGATCCATAGTTGTTGCATGCCTTTGTCTCTTGTCATGACTGTGGAGTATATGCACATGTGTCATTGTGTGCCATTTCGACCTACAGATACATCATTGAAAGACATGGGCCTTGAAGCTGTATGTACGGACAGACCAGCAGCACAGTTTAGCAGACCTGTGATCTAGGATATTCATGTTGCCTTGTTCCCTTACACAGTTACATTTGGTAAATATGTGCACTGTTTGTCACTTAAGTGTCGCCATATCCTGTTAGTATGATACACAGTTGCTGTGTGCCTCTGACTACTGCTATGACTGGGGTATACTCACATGTTAATGTTTGTGTGCAGGACTAGCTTTAGGTAAACCCATGTCCTAGGCAAAGGGATTCACAGGACCTCCCCCACCGCCCCCCCCTCCACACATACAGTCACCCAGTGGCCTTGCTACCCCCTCCCCCCACCATCATAGCCTACTCACACTATACAGATTACTTTTTTCTTCCTCTTTTTCATAGTTTGCCTTACTGTTCAGTATCTTCCTCCATTTATTCATTCATTAAAAACATTTTAAGTAGACAAGAGTGCACTCTGATAACTGTAGAAGAAATAACTGCATTAAGCCAGAGGTCTAGGGACTACAGGGCCCTCAGAAGTCACAGGGGTTCTAAATGCTACTGAGGTACATTTTACAGTTTTCTTACACAACCATTACATTCAGTGATGACCTGAATAAAAATCATGACTAACGGAAGAAATTCAGACTTTCTCTTAAACTTTGTTTTTCACTGAATCTTTTCAACACACCCTAAATTAGCAAGACTACACTGTAATAACTAAATTACGCAAGGGATCTGGGGGCCACTAAGCATCCAAACAGCATGGGATTATAGATGCTTTGAGGTGGATTTTAGATCTTTTTTCCAATCTTTGGTTCCAATGATTCATGCATAATGAAAGAAATTTAATCTTACTTTTTTATTTCAAGGAAGACGTTAGCTGTATTCAAAGCTTAATGCTCAAAGTTAACCAAGTGGTGCATAATAAGCAGAGAAGACAAATGCTTGTGATGGTACATAAATTGTATCTGGAAATAGCTCACATAGTACACCCTCTATACTCTTCGAATATACTTCATCAGAACCCTTCTGATGAAATCCATTCCAAGAGTTTACAAAAGGATGAAAGCACTTAATCAACATATGTACATTTGTTATTTTATTCAGATTGAATTTGGGTTTTGTTCAAGTGGATCAGCTTGTCATTTTATTCATTTACTTAGTATTTGGAGCTGGAACAAAGAAAACTAGTACAGACAGAGCACTACGTCAGCTATTTTTGCTAGTTTTTGGTTTGAGTTTTACTAGCTGCAAGGACACATGCTCGTTTTTCTTGGTTTTATCTGGAAATAGTACTTGCATCCCAGTCCTCTCTCAAAAAAGGTAGTCACTTTCTGTGCATCCCCGTCTGGTGTTAAATTCAGATGGAAATGAAAGCAGAAATGTCCATATTCATATATTTCAAGTTGCTGCTAAATGTCTCCTCACCCTACCCACAAATGCCGGCCGCCTTCTGTGTACCCATCTGATGTCAACCTTTGACAAAACTGAAAAAACAAATTGAACAAATTTGCTGACTGATATATAGAAACCGACTGCTTCTTTGCCCTCCCCCAAAAGATAGCCACCCATATATGCATATAATGTTTTATAGTGAGGCAAGTGGAAAAAAATTATTATAACAATGTTTCCAATTTGTTACTTTTATATTGTACACTACTCCTATGTATAGTGACCTTGGGTGTATGCCGCTGAAGTTTATGAGGAAAAACAAATAATGACATCATCCTCAGCTCTCCACGCAGGCTGCAGTGACAATCTGCATACATCTCTGAGCAAGGCTGGTTTTAGACTAGGTGGGTCCAGTGCAGAGGCCATTTCTAAGCCCATGTCAAAATCCACTCATACGGCCTTGGTCTGTTGAGTCACCATCCCCAAGAAACTTTGAAGATCCAAGTAGTCTGCAATGCATTTTTTCCTTCCTTTCTTCCTTTCTTTTTAAGATTACTGTTTAAACTGAGCAAATGGCAAAAGGATCAGTTAATTTCATTGAGACCCCCCCCCCCACCAAAGAGTTATAGCCACTTTTATGTACAATTCATGCATTGGATTATGATAAAAAAGGATGGCCACGTAATGCATTTCACCTTTATTCTATACAAACAGTTGACCCACATTAAAATATTTAAAGCTGCTTCACACAATCACATTGATCCTGCAAAGCCAGCATAATAAGCAAACAGCAGTGGGATCTTGTCATTTCCCAACATAGAAACAGCCCCTGCTCTTTCTGTGCATATCAGGTGTCCAGTTAAGTAGTGCATCTTACTTCTAACAATTGCACACTAGTGCTGCAAAGCCAAAGAGTGACTGCTTAAACTGAACAAATGAAAACGGTTGTCACTCCAGAATCTTTCTAAAACAGAAAAGCAATACTTACCTCATCACTTCACATCATGCTGTTCCTCTCAAGGGTCAGGATTTCAGCAGAATGTCCCTGATACTGATTCATATTTAGTACCTGTCCCATGTAAAACTTTTTTTTTTCAAAAACATTTTTATTTTGTTTTCATTATAAACATATGCAAATGTACATATAACCAATACAAAAAAAAAACAATAACAAAACTATTTACAATATTTACATTCATCCATGATAAACAATCATTTTATCCATGAGTAATGTTATGAGTTCTATAACAAATGGTTTGCAGTTCTTTTTTACAAACAACTTTTGCTAAATTAATAAAATCTTTAAACATCAAATCTTGTTTACTTTTCCAGTTCAAAGTAATAACTTTTCTGGCAATTGCAAGAATTGACCAGAGTAACTGAATCTGAGATTTAGGTATTACATTAGGTAAAGGAACATTGAATTATATTATTGAGTTAGAAATATGACAGTTATCAGAACATAAAGCAGTTACAAAATATCTGAAGTCTTTCCAGTATTGAACAATATTTCTACATTCAATGAACATGTGAACCAGTTGGCCTCTAGTAATTCATCAGATTTCCAACATTTACTTTCACTGTTTTTGAGTATAAGATTTATTTTATGTGGAGTATAGAAACACCTGTTCATAAATTTCCATGTATACTATCACCAGTTTAATGAAGAAGAGGTACCATGTAGAATTCAATAGCAATATTTTGGATTCATCAAATATTTGTTCTCCATTAATCTTTACATTGTAATTCCAAAAATCTGAGTCAAACATTAGAGTGTCTTCTCTTAGTATCTTATAGATAGGTGAGATACTTATTTTTTGATTATCTGTCTTTCCAAGACACCTACTAAAACGTTGAGTCAAACTAGGTGTACATTCAGTCTCTAGGTTGATTGATACTCTCATTTTGTTTTCTACCATGTAAAACTTTTGATGTTCTGGTAAATTGTTGAAGGTTCCAGTCAATCAGTAAAGCCAGACATTAAAGATTCAGACTTTACATTATGCAAAAAAATGCATCATGTTGATGCAAAAGACTTCCTGACAGTGTGCCATGGTTTTGTGCCTACATTTTAACATTATGTGTGATCACTTCTGTGTGATGTTGCAATGTTAAAGTCTAACATGATGAGACTTGACTTGAATGGTCAAGTGAAGTGGAGCACCTCCCCCTGGGGAGGCCATCATGCCATGGGAACATTTTTTTAAAAAGGGATGCATTATATATTTTGGACAATGAAATAATGTATTTCTTTGCTCTAAAAATAAATAAATATGAAAAGACTGCCCCTAAAAACACAGCACCCTAGGCGGCCACCTGGTTGACCTAAGCATAAGGCAAGCCCAGATTGTGTGCTTTGTTGTACTACAGGATATGCGTTACTGCAGATGATATGCTCCCCAAACAGGAAGGACGTACCTGATAAGGCAGTGCATCTGTTTGCTACATTTCACCATTGATAATTACATCTGTGCCCTTCATGATTACTGTGGTCTAGTTCACATGCATATAGGACACCTGCAATCAATCATACTCACCCATCTGGTATTATGTCTATCTTATTTACTGTGTATAATACCTCAGGTGGAATGCTACATGATGTCTGGTATATGCTTAATGGTAATTTCTGTAGATCTATCTTTTCACATGCTAGTGGCATTTTAACTCCCACCACCAGCAGTGGAGGCACAGCAGGACATGTCAGGTAAGCTTTATTATTTGTACTGACCTCATTTGTCATATTTGTTTGATATGTAACTTTCACAACATCTCTCTGTTGCATATGGTCCCTGAACCATCCACAACCACAACACCCTAGTAAATCCATATCATCATTACCACTGTAATCATATAGCTGTCCCAGAGTTCAGGGCTACGCAGCATCATTTATTTTCTCTGAATGTATGTAATTCACACACGTAAAAATCTACTGCCAATCATTAGCAGACCGGAGTTCCGCTGTGGCAACCCCTAACCAGGAAAAGCCGAAAGCTACAACAACAACAACAACAATTGAATAGATCATTACTTGATCTTGTTTTAGTGCACATTATGGAATGTGTCTGCTGCTGAAACACTGATGTCTTCCTTTGGCTTGCTGCCCTGTCTACAACTTTCTTCCTTTGGCTTGCTGCCCTGTCTACAACTTTCTTCCTTTGGCTTGCTGCCCTGTCTACAACTTTCTTCTGGAATCTGGCCCATTATCTCTCTGTTGATTTTAATACAAAGCAAAATTAATATGCTGCGCTGCAATGTTCACAGAAGGAACACACAGATATAAAAAAAACCTGATTAATCTTTTCACAAGCTGGTAAGCTTATATACCTTCTTGAGCAAAAATTCACACTATTAAGCAACAAGAGCCATGATTTTCAAAATATTTGATTTGCACATTAATATCTTGAAAATGTTTTTCATCATATATTGATATGTGCCATACTGCTATAACAGAATCAACGTGTTTCTTTATTATATTAAGACATTGTACCCCCAAATGGCCGAAGGTGTGAAGTCCCATATTGATGGGATTTTGTTTTTCATTTATTTATTCTTATAGTCTGTATTCCCATTATATGACACGGTCTAAATGAAATGAAACTTCTCCCCCCCCTCCCCCCCAAAAGGAGAGATATCTATACCAAGCGATTGCAGCCCCCCAAACATCTCCAACGCCCAAGTGAGAACTGCTCTCTCCAAAGCAAAAAACACAGCATCCATGGGACCTGATGGTGTCCCCGGCTGTGTGCTCCACGAACTCAACGAGGAATTAAACCCACAGCTAGGACAGCTGTTTAATCATAGTCTTACCTCTGGATACGTACCCAGGGAGTGGCGCACTGCAACTGTGGTCCCACTTCACAAAGGCGGTGCCTCCACCGACCCTGGAAATTACCGGCCCATTAGCTTGACAAGCCTTATCTGCAAAGCCATGGAGAGGATCATAATGGACCTCATAAATAAAGACATAGGGAATTTGCAGACTTTGGATCCATCCCAGTTTGGCTTTGTCAAAGGCAGATCATGCCTTCTAAACTTGGTTGACTTTTGAAACAGTCACCAAAGCCATTGATGAGGAAAGGCAGTCCATACAGCCTACCTCGATCTGGCGAAGGCCTTGATACAATACCCCACTCGGGTATCATTGAAAAACTCATCAGCTTAAATGTTAACCCATACATCACAAGATGGGTTGCAAACTGGCTGAGTGACAGAACCCACAGGGTCAGAGTTGCTGGCGCCATGTCAGACTCAAAGCCTGTCACAAGTGGTGTACCACAGGGCTCAGTCCTGGGCCCACTCTTGTTTGGCATCTACTTTTCCGAAGTACAAGCAAACACAGGAGGGTTATGGCTGACAAAGTTTGCAGATGACTGCAAACTCCGAGCCATAGTAGAAAACACATCTGACACAGATATCCTTCAGAAGGGTCTCACAGAAACGGATAACTGGTGCCAGAGCCATGGCCTAAAGTTAAATGCCAAAAAATGCATAGTCATACCCTTCGGGAAAAACAAGGTTACCCCTAGCTACCAAATAGGTGGCAATCCACTGAGCATAGAAGAAGTTATCAGGGACCTGGGGACCCAGGTTGATAGTAGTCTGTCATTCGACACCCATGTAGCTAAAGTAGTTAGGAAGACCTTCTACATTGCCCACCTTATCATGAAGGGATTCTCATCTAGATCAAGGGAGGTCATAGGCTCCCTATACTCATCACTCATCAGACCAATGATTGAGTACAATGCCCCATTCGGAATGTATCTGACCCGACACTTGCAGCAGCTGGAGAGGCCACAAAAGTTCCTCACCAAAAGGATAAAGGGTCTCAAACATCTGTCCTATGCTGCCCGACTGAAAGAACTCCAGCTCTATTCAGTCGCTTACCGCTTGCTCAGAGGTGACCTTTGCCTAACATACAAGGCCATGTCAAACCCAGATTTGATGAATATGCTTCACCTCAAAAAATCTAGATCCGTCAGAGCCACAAGGCCGAGAGACTTAAACCTCGACACGGCTATTAATAGGACGCGCTGGAGGGATAGATTCATCACCCAAAGACTCCCTATGCTGTGGAATAAAATCCCGGTATATGTGAGGCAGAGCACCTCGCTGGCCTTGTTCAAGAGAAATCTTGACCAATGGATGGGAGATCGCAGATATACCCCAGGGATTACCTCAGTGTCACTGCTCAACAGAGGCACAGCAAAATAATGGGTATAGTTCCCCATACTAAAGGGGTGGCGTAAGCCACAAAACTATGGGCTAGGCTTGTAAATGCCCTCGGGCAGATAGCCTAGTATGAACCTATGAACCTATCATGGGTTTCAAAGACTGTGTCAGACTTTCACAGCAAACTACACTGGTTTGTGCTAACCATAAGCTGGAAGAGCCCTTCAAGGTAAATTTAAACTATCTTTCCTTCAAAGTATGTAGAATAGGTTTATTTAAATATTTAAACATTGAGTTCCTAGCCAGTTTATCCACAACTTGCTAGTTGTTAATGTCACCAGGCACGTCTACTGGCTCTGCTCATTTATCCATGACCGAAAGTGCCACTTTAAAGAGCTACAAAGGCAGAAGAAAGCTACCTTTGCTATACCATATGGTCCTTAATTTTATATATTTACATGCATTAAGGCATCATTTCACTGACCAAAAATGAGAAAACTTATCAGTTTATGTAGTGTTGTAGTGTAACTGACTCATGTTCTTCACATAAAAAATATTATTAAAGGGGTTTTACCTTTGCAAGACACAATCTTAGGATGTAAAACAGTGGTTGGTAACTGACTAAAAACCACACAAAATGTGTTTTCTACCCTATATCTCTCAGGATGAGTCAAACTCCATCTCCTAAACTACTTGAGATTTGAATAAGAAAAAAATATGATGGGACCTTCATATTCTATGGCAAGGAAAATGGAAATGAAATTCAAAGATATGGAAGAGTTTCTAAGACTAAACTAAATAGAGTTGAACTGCAGTGGCAAATGGAAATTCTCCTTAAAATTAAAACTCAGTGACAAAGTTAGTTGTACCCAGTGTCTAATATACTTAGAACTGTAATAGAGGCATTATGGTTGTAATTAACAATTACCATTACTACCATAACCATATGTAACCATATATTCCTACCATAACAATTAACAACAGCCATGGTGGTGCAGCAGTTAGCGTTGCTGCCTCACAGCAAGAGGTTCTCTGGTTTGATCCTCGGCTGAGGTGCTTTCTGTGCGGAGTCTGCATGTCCTCCCTGTGGTCATGTGGATTTTCTCCGGGTGCTCCAGTTTCCTCCCACATCCCAAAGACATGCTGTAGGTGGATTGGACACTCTAAATTGGTCCTAGACATGAGTGCATGTGTGTGTGTGCCTTCTGTGGAAGGTTGGGTGCCAGGCTGGCAACTCAACACCATAAAACTCCACTGCCGATCATGAGTGGACAGGTTATCCACTGTGGCGACCCTTAACTGGGAAAAAGCTGAAAGAAGATGATTGTAATTAACAATATACTTGGGTTGGGAGGGTGGCTTCTATGAAATTCAGGGCAATAGTTCTGCAGAAATATTATGAACTGTGGCTGAAAATGTGATCAGGTAATAGTTTATCAAATGTAACATTAAGCAAGCATAATGCAGTGAAATAAAGTTGTAATGATTAACCGCTATACATGTAGTGCAGTTTTAGACAGTAAAGATAGTATCTGTGCACCTTGTGCACCCTTGTGAGAGAAATGTGGTGATTGGAATCTTTCTAGTGAAGGGTGATTGCTTTAGAACTTGGAGCAAGTCCCCTCATTGGTTCTTTTGATTTTTTAATTATTTTTTTTTTTTAAGTTTTTAGCTTCTGGTATTTAAGTCCCACATATGAGAGGGTTTCTGCTTGTTTGAAGTGAGTTGAACTGAGGTGGGCTACCAGCCACAACTTTAAGCTGAGATACCAGATGACTAGAGGCTTCTCAGCTTCCCAAAAACCATACATTGCCTATTTTTTTTTTTTTTTTGCTTGATTATACTAGTTACTGCACTTTCTATTGTATTCTGCTTATTTAAAACTGTATTTTAATACTGTAAACTAAACTGCACTGTTGGTACTGCATTTGTCTGCCTTACTTCTTCTTTCGGCTTTTCCCGGTTAGGGGTCCCCACAAGGATCACCTGTCCACTCATGATTGGGAGTGGAGTTTTACAGTGTTGAATTGCCAGCCCGGTGCCCAACCTTCCACAGAAGGCACACACATGCACACACTCACACCTAGGGCCAATTTAGAGTGTCCAATCCACCTACAGCATGTCTTTGGGATGTGGGAGGAAACCGGAGCACCCGGATGAAACCCATGCGACCACAGGGAGTACATGCAGACTCCGCACAGAAGGCACCCCAGCCGAGGATCGAACCGGAGAACCTCTTCCTGTGAGGCGGCAATGCTAACCGCTGCACCACCGTGACCGCCTGTGCCTGTGCCTGTTAAATTGTATTTTATTGCTGTTTTCACTATTTGCAAAACTTTTTTTGCTATTTTCACTGATTGCAAAGTAAATGTCACTACATTTCACTGTTTGCAAAGCATCTCTTCTGTTTATTCTATCTGCTAGGCATATCATGTTGAATTTGATGTTTCCTAATAAGACTGCAGTAAATATTTATTTTAAGAAACCTACTGTGTTTTCACCAGACCTTATACCAGCTTTAGAAGCCTTTATTAATCTTTGTGAAGACGACCTGATAAAATGTTGTATGAAAATCAACGTAGTAATAGTTTTTATAATTTGAACTTTAAAGAGTATGAAGCCCTCAATCAGTTAATTAGAGCTCCACATCTGGTTATAAGTCCAGCCGATAAAGGGGGTGGGATTGTTGTACTGGACAGATGTATGTATCATGACAAGATGCTCAGTATGTTGGAAAATGGAGATGTTTATATGAGACTGCACAAATTTCAGGTCACAGACCTTCTTAATAGGGTGAAGTTTTATTTGTACAATCTATTAATGACAGATTTAATAGATTATGGTCTGTATACCTATTTTGTAGTAGATCAACTGAGAATTCCTATAATATATGGATTACCTAAGATACATAAGGATACTGTTGACCTTCCTTTTTGACCCATAGTGTCCGGCAGAGGATGGTTAACTGAACCATTATCTATTTATGTGAAAAAACAGTTAAGGCTGGTCCTAAAGATCATCGACACTGTTAAAGGATACTAAGCAGTTCCTGAATGATCTCTATGCGTGGTCAGAAGATTTGGTTTTTACTGATGACCTGTTGTTTGTGACCCTACACTTGAACTCTCTTTTTACTGTCATTCCTAATGAAGAAGGTATAGACAATGTTAGACTGTTTTTGATGACTGACAGTAATTACTCTAACTCCAAAGTTAACTTGATCTGTGCTTTACTTGAGAAGATACTCGAGAATATCTTTGTTTGAGTGAACGTATTTTCTACAAAAGGTGGGAGCTGCGATGGGTACGGCATGTGCAAATTCCTTTGCCAATATTGTCCTTGCACAATGGTAAAAACAACTAGTTTTCAGGGATGAATGTTATAAGTTACATGTTCTGTTCTATAAATGTTTTGTCAGTGATATATGTTTTGTGTGGAGGGGCCAGTTGAGCTATTGACAGAATTTGTGGAATTTCTGCAAAACACTACATCAGTCTTAAAGTTCAGTATGCATTATTCAGATACAATTATAGATTTCTTAGATGTCTCAGTCCATAAGAACATGCTTGGTAGATTATCTACAAAGATATACAAGAAACCATGTAACAATAATAATCTTCTACATAAAACCAGCATGCATCCAAGACACATTCCAAGGAATGTGTTGAAGAACCAGATACTAAGGGTCATGAGACTACATACTGAAGAGACTTCACTTGAGAAAGCCTTAGATATTCTTAGAGTTGAATTAATAGATAGAGGTTACAATAGGGGATATAGAGCAAGCAATATTGGAAGCAAAAGAACATAGGAATACATGGGCTAAACCCTACTTTTCTAATAATGTAGTAGAGTCGCCCAGACCTAGAGAGATGATGACTACTGACACCTCAAGCAGAGTTACGTTAACTTTTTCTAGTAATGTTAATGTTGTATGTGAAATTATTAAAAAGAATTGGCCCATCCTTATGACTGACCCTGATGTGAGTAAAACAATAGGTCTCTAGCCTAAGTTTGCATTTAGGAACAATAAGACACTGAAGCAACGTTTGTGTTATAGACAAACATCATTCTGGACAGTACAATCAGAACGTAAGGGTACATATTCCTGCAGATCCTATAGTGCTTGCAAGTTTGTATGAACTGTAACCTTTATTTCTCATCCAAGAATATCTAAGACTATTGAATTCTGTTTTTATGCAGTCTGCACTATGAAAAATATAGTTTATTTGGCTGCATGTACAGAATGTGAGGGATTCTTTGTTGGTAAGACCAATCGAACATTAAGGGAGAGAATTCTAGAGCATGTAAATGATATTCGCAATAGAAAGCTAAGTAATGCTCTTGCAAAACATGTTGTAGAAAAGGATGATATACACTCTTTTAAGTTCTTGGTGTTAAGTATAGTAGATTGTGGCTCACGTGAGAGTGACATTTATAATGAAACTGAGTATGTTGAACTATGTTAGATTCTTGATCTAAGGGCTAATGTTTGCCCAGATCTTAATAATTCTGTTTCTTTAAAACCAGCACTTAAGAAAAGGGGTTTACATCACTGAATAACATCACATGGCTTGATTTTAATTTTTCATTGGTAGTTTAATTTTATTTAAATGTCTGAATGTTGTGTTTGTTATATAGTCTGAAGAAGTGGGTTTTCTGCAAAAGCGCTCACCAGTTTTATCAGTCTTTTAACACCCAGCCTTTATTGGACATCTGTTTTTGTATTTATTCATTTTTGGGCTTTGTCCTGATCCTTTCTGCATCCTTGGATTTTTACTGTTCTGTTTTCCCACCAAGCTGTGTTCTAAATAATTCATTTGTTAATTGTTTACAACATTATTTAGTGTCTTCTTGCTGATTTTCTGCTATTTAAAACATATTTTTAGTGTTTCACTGCTGTATTTCTGCAGTGTAAAACATTTTTTAGTGTTTCCCAACTAAATTAGTGTAGCTAGTAGCTGTAGCATAGTCCAGATACAAGTTTGCTGCATCTGGGTCTGCTTGTACTGGCTGTTGTATTCTGAGCACATTTTCCAAGCCATCTTTGATTGGAAGGGGCCCTTCTGCAACCTTGTGAGAGAAGTGTGCTGATTGGAACCTGTCTGGTGAAGGGTGATTGCTCAAGGGCTTGGAGTCACACTGACCAAGAAAAGGAAAAACAACAAAGCACAAACAAGGAAAGAAAACAACCATGTAGGACTAAAAACCCTGAAAAAAAAAACCTTCAGCCAAAGAAAAAGGATGAAAGACAATCACAATGAAACAAGGCAAAGTTCTATAAAATTGAAAAGAAGCAGAAGAAACCCTAAGAAAAACACCCCTAACAAAGAAGACATGACCTACCAAATAAAAATAACCCAATCAGTATTACAGGACTAAAAAAACCTACAAAATACAAATTCCTGCTAATATCCAAACACTAAACTCAAAACAAACAAATGGACAAAAGCAAGAATAAAAGGCTACAACAAATGCATAAAGTCCTGAAATATCATAAACAGCAATAAGAAAATGGTCACAGGAATAAAAAATGCTGGAGAAATGCATAAGAAAGGAGTGCAGTAGCTATAAAATACTCTCCAGTCAAGCAAAAGAGGAGATATGAACACCTAAAATAAGAACAGCACTGATGCAAAAAATACTAGCTCAAAAAACTCCCACAAAATGAAATGCCTCCTGTAATGCAAGAACAATAATAAAGGGTTGGCAAACAAAACAAGCAAGCTGGGCAAGGTCAACTCCCCCACCCCTTGTGCCGCAACCACATCCTCAACTGAACAAGTAAAGAGGGCATAGATAGGTTCTTGCTGGGAAGGTTCTCACTACAACGGGCAGCCCAAAGAAGTCTCAGAGCAGACACCAAGAGGAAATCTGCCACAGCAACCGCTGGCATCCAAACACAACCATAATCCCCACATAAACATTTATCATGTGTAAGGGGAAATAAATGGGGAACTGAATAGTTACTTTGAACAGCCTCCCAAAAGTCAGACAACCTATTACATGAAGAAAAAAATGACCTGCAGTTTCCAAACTCCCACAACCAACATGTCGACATGACTGTGTCCCCATTGAATGAAAAACATAGGAAGATCTCACTGGCAAATTATCAAGTCAACAACACTACAGAAAATCACTCCAATGGGGCAAAGAGGTATAACACCACTTACAATGACTCAACCCTCGCAACCTCCCAGAGGAATAGTCCTGATACCCATTAATGGCATAGAAATGGGTCAAAAGAGAGGAATACCACTGTTGCCTAGAAGAAGGAAGGGCAGCCAAGGTAACATGCCACCCATGCAATAAAGGCTGGACTTCCCACAGCTCCCCAGAAGGGACTCTCCAGGCACACTTCCCAGTCAAGTAAGTCTGCCAAAACTGGCCAGACAAAGCTGGAAGCAAGCGACCAAGCAAAAAAAGATTGATAGCCTTCAAATGCCACAAAACAGAAAAAAGAAATAAAGTATACAGAAAAAGAACAGGGTGGAGCAGCCCAACACCACCTGAATCGGGAGGAGAATACAAAATATCCCTCTGCACAGGCGTACAAGAGGTCCCCCAAAAAGAAAAAAACTTCAGGCAAAAGACAGGTAGACCAAGAATGACAAAACAACTAAACAGAAAAAAACATACCCCAAAGTACCCAACAAAGTACCATTTAACAAATAAACTTTCTTGCAAAAAGTCAATGGAAAGGAGTGCCAAAAAACTAATCAGTGGAAAGCCTTATCAAGAAGACACTCACAAGACTCCAGCATGTAAGGAGTACCAAAAGGCACACTCAAAATGGAGAGGCCTGCAGAAGAAAAAGAAACCTCCGTAACATTAGGGACTACACCAAAACCACCCAATTTAGCAAGGTTAAGGAAGAAACCCACCAGAGAAAAACAAAAGAAAAATACTGCATATATGTCAGAAAAGAGGCAGAAGACTCAGCAAGCACCATCACATCATCTGTATAAGACAAAAAACGAGGCACCAAAACACCACAGCAGGAAAAAGAAAAAGAAGAAAAAGAAAAATGGGCCCACACCTTAAAAAACACTGCACCCTCACCAAAGTGAAGAGACAGCTGCTTAAAGGGCAGTGCTGATGCACACCATTCTTTATAGCAACCTCTGCACCACATAACTGAGGAAGAATAAATAGAGGAAATGCACTTAAGAAAAAGAGGGCCAAACCCAAAGGCTTTCAAAATGTCTAACAAGACCCCATGGCTAACATTATCAAATGCCTTAGTAAGGTCACAAGAAGCAAAAGGAGAAGAGTGAACACAAGAAGTAACAGACTTCAGCAAAAGCTACAAATCCTGCACAGACCTGCCAGAGATATCATAGACCCCAGGACCCAAAAGAAAATGCATCTTAAAATGAAGGCACAACTGTAAAACTTTACAAAACAACTTGTAATCAGTAATGCACAAGGAAATAGGGTGCCAGTTGGATAAGACCCTGCAGTCACCCTTCTTCGAGTGGATGGGGCACCATAAATTCATACTGGGGATAGTGCCCACAACCCTTCTGGACATAGGCAGTCATTATTAAATAAAATCCTAGGTATTGACTAGAATATGTTTGGCATTACATTGGGATGAAATGGCTAGGATTGAAATGACCTATGGGTCGATAGCCTAGTAACCGCCTATGATCCTATGACCCTATGACCTTGAACAAGAATTAATTGTAGCACTCTGATAGCTACATGTCACACCTTTTAATCATGCATATCAACTTCTCTGCTCAAGAATTCTAGACAAAAGTAAAAATTATTGAGAGACGAAGACCCCAAATCAGGAGCATGTCTTAAAGTTAATATAACACACATTTTGCATTAATGTGCATTTTATGAACAATAAGAATTATGAAACTGTAACTACTGGCATTATTTACTGATTGTAATTATCAGTAATTTACTAGAATGTCAAAAACGTATGATCGACAGGACAAAAATATGAGGCAAGATCAAGGACAATTGAGAGGCATGTGTTTAACTGTCAAAAAAGCTAAATACATTTTTTTTTGTCCTGGGGGTGATCGCATTTGCATTCTCCATATATTCACAACTTATATATTCTAACTTTGAGGTATCATAAACTTGGCAGTAAATTAATCATCCAGGGATGTGCAACCCTGGACAAAGTGTTGCATTCCGTCAGCTCTGATTTCACTAAGTGAATGCCTGAGAGCAGTTATCACCAGTAGCATCATTGAACTGTACTGGCCCTGCTGAAAACAAGCTATCATTGCTACTTCAGTATCTTCTTTTGGCTGCTCCCGTTAGGGGGCACCACAGCAGATCATCTCTTTCCATTTCTTCCTGTCCTCTGAATCTTGCTCTGTCACACCAACCACCTGCATGTCCTCTCTCACCACATCCATAAACCTTATCTTAGGCCTTCCTCTTTTCCTGTTACCTGGCAGCTTCATCCTTAGCAGCTTTTTCCCAATATAATCTGCATCCCTCTGAAGCACATGTCCAAACCAATGTAATCTTGCCTCTCTGGCTTTGTCTCCAAACCTTCCAACCTGGGCTGACCCTCTAATATACTTATTCCTAATCCTGTCCACCCTCATCACACCCAGTGCAAATCTTAACATCTTTAACTCTGCCACGTCCAGCTCTGAATCCTGCCTTTTTGTCAATGCCACTGTCTCCAACCCATATAACATAGCTGGTCTCACTACCCTCTTGCAGACCTTCCCTTTCACTCTTACTGGTACTCGTCTGTCACAAATCCCTCCTCACAGTCTTCTCCACCCATTCCACCCTGCCTGTACTCTCTTCTTCACCTCTCTTCCACACTCACCATTACTCTGAACTGTTGATCCCAAGTATTTAAACTCATTCACCTTCACCACCTCTACTCCCTGCATCCTCACCATTCCTCTATCCTCCCTCTCATTCACACACACATATTCTGTCTTAGTCCTGCTGACCTTCATTCCTCTTCTCTCTAGAACATATCTCCACCTCTCTAGGGTCTCCTCCACCTGTTCCCTAAACTCACTACAGATCACAATGTCATCTGCAAACATCATAGCACATCGGGACTCCTGTCTGATCTCATCTGTCAACCTGTCCATCACCATTGCAAATAAGAAAGGGCTCAGAGCTGATCCTTGATGTAATCCCACCTCCACCTTAAACGCATCAGTCACTCCCACAGCAAACCTCACCGCTGTCATACTACCCTCGTACATATCCTGTACCACTCTTACATACTTCTCTGACACTCCCGACTTCCTCATAAAATACCACAACTCCTCTCTAGGCACCCTGTCATATGCTTTCTCTAAGTCCACAAAGACACAATGCAACTCCTTCTGACCTTCTCACTCTTCCATCAACACTCTCAGAGTAAACATCTCATCTGTAGTGCTCTTTTCTGGCATGAAACCATACTGCTGATCACTAATCATCACCTCCCTTCTTAACCTAGCTTCCACTACTCTTTCCCATAGCTTCATGCTGTGACTGATCAATTTAATCCCTCTGTAGTTACTACAGCTCTGAACATCAATATTATTCTTAAAAATCTGTACCAAAACACTTTTTCTCCATTCCTCAGGCATCCTCTCACTTTCCAAGATTTCATTAAACAATCTAGTTAAAAACTCCACTGCCATTTCACCTAAACACCTCCATGCTTCCAAAGGTATGTTATCTGGACCAACAGCCTTTCCATTCATCATCCTCTTCATAGCTATCCTTACTTCCTCCTTGCTAATTCACTGCACTTCATGATTCACTATCCGCACATCATCCAACTTTCTCTCCCTCTCATTCTCTTCATTCATCAGCCCCTCAAAGTACTCTTTCCATCTGCTCAACACACTCTCCTCACTTGTGAGTACGTTTCCCTCATTATCCTTTATCACCCTTACCTGCTGCACATCTTTACTAGCTCAGTCCCTCTGTCTGGCCAATCGGTATAGGTCCTTTCCTCCCTCCTTAGTGTCCAACCTTTAATACAACTCTTCATATGCCTTATCCTTAGCCTTTGTCACTCCTCTTTTTGCCGTGCACCTCATCTCCTTATACTCTTGTCTACTTTCTTCATCTCTCTGACAATCCCACTTCTTCGCCAACCTCTTTCTCTGTATACTCTCCTGTACTTCTTCATTCCATCACCAGGTCTCCTTGTCCTCCTTCCTCTTTCCAGATGTCACACCAAGCACCTTTCTAGCCATTTCCCTTACTAGCTCTGCTGTAGTTACCCAGCTATTCGGTAACTCTTCATTGCCACCCAGTGCCTGTCTTAACTCTTCCCTGAACTCCACCTCACAATTACTCTTTTTCAGTTTCCACCATTTGATCCTTGGTGCTGCCCTCACACTCCTCCTCCTCTTCTTGATCACCAATGTCATCCTACAAACCACCATCCAATGCTGACTAACTACACTTTCCCCTGCCACCACTTTACAGTCTCCAATCTCCTTCAGACAGGACCTTCTATATAAGATATAATCCACCTGTGTGCATCTTCCTCCACTCTTGTATGTCACCCTGTGCTCCTCCCTCTTGTTAAAATACATATTCACTACATCCATGTCCATCCTTTTTGCAAAATCAACTACCATCTGACCTTCTGCATTCCTTTGCTTAGCACCATACTTACCCATCACTTCCTCATCCCCTCTGTTCCCTTCACCAACATGCCCATTGAAATCTGCTCCAATCACCAGTCTCTCACCCTTGGGTACAGTCATCACCACTTCATCCAACTCACTCCAAAATTTTTCTTTCTCATCCATCGCACACCCAACTTGTGGAGCATACGCACTAACAATGTTCATCATTACACCATCAATTTAAAGCTTCATAAACATCACTCTATCCGACACTCTTTTCACTTCCAAAACACTCTTAGCATACTGTTCCTTCAGGATAACCCCTACACCATTTCTCCCCCCATCCACACCATGATAAAACAAGTTGAACCCACCTCCAATACACCTAGCCTTGCTCCCCTTCCATCTGGTCTCTTGCACGCACAATATACAAACCTTCCTTCTGCCCATCATATCAGCTAGCTCCCTCCCTATGCGAGTCATACTGTCAACATTCAAAGTTCCGAACCTCACTACCACCGTTCTAGCCTTTACCTGCTTTGGGCATGCCTTCCCCCTCTTCTCCTCCTTCGGCCAATAGTAGCCCAATTTCCGCCAGCACCCTGTTGGCCATCTGTACTGGTGGCAGTCGTTATTAACCCAGGCCTCGACCGATACGGTATGTATATCTGTACTTTTGTCCGCATGTATAATTTGGCAAACTTTTATGCCAGATGCCCTTCCTGATGCAACCCTCCCCATTTATCTGGGCTTGGGACCGGCACAAAGAAATGCACTGGCTTGTGCATCCCCAGGGGCTGAGTTATCATTGCTACTTCAGTATATAATACAGCAATTATATTCATGATAAGCACAGTTTACAGTAGCAGTCTAAAAAACATAAACAGCATCTACTCATAAAAGTGTTTCAGGTAGAAGAACACTAACTAGATCTCAAAGAATATAAAGCATTCTTTGCAAATAAAAACACCTGTAGGCCCTGGGCAATTTTTGCTTTCCTCCATGGGTGACTTATTCATCACGTACTTCTGGATATTGCTACAGAAAGACAGTCAGACTGAGAGACAGCTAAATATTTATTTATTTTATTTATTTACATTTGTTTACCGGGAAATTGCAACTGGACGCAGGTCCTTTTTCAGCTGATGCCCGGGGAGAAAAGCTCCACATCATGTACATGATAAATAGAGATACAACGTTGCAGCAATAGGAAACAACATTACAGGTTGTTGGATTTAATGGCTAAATATCTGGATGTAAATGGGTGAAAAGCAAAAAAGAAGTCCCTTGAGTCTTCTGCTGAACAGCGATTAAATTTGATGTCAGACGCTACTAGGCTGCAACACTAGTGTGCTACAGTTCAAAGTAGAAGGATTTTACTAGTAGGTGGTAATACTGCTTCATTTCAAGAATCCTCTCTCTATTGACTCGATAGGGAACTGCAGAAATACACACAAAAAGAAAATACAGGCAAGACTAGGTAAGAACAGCAACACTAAAGAAATCATATGCAGCGAATTTTAGATGCAGCGCTCAGTTATGTGAAATTACCATACAAAAGTAGGCATTTACAGTGGAGACATTCGCTATCACTTACAGCTCAGAAATTAACAGATGCTGTTAGGGATTACTTATTTCTTCTTTCAAACAATGGCAGCTAAATTGGAATCCTGCTGTGTAAGAGACAGCCTAGAGCCAAGCACCTATAATGATGTAATCAAGCAAAACATCAAAAGGAAAACAAACTTTACCCTTGCAGCACAACAGAACTGCTAATTTGCATATCAAACTGTTAAATTCAGATGGTATTAAATACTGAACAAGGGAGGGAGACAAACTTTAGTGAAGTTGTATATCAATAGACACACTACAGGGAGGTAGTAAAGTAAATCCTTGCAGCACATTTTTTGTACTTTTTTTCATAATTTCCAGCAGTTCAAATGGTATGCTTCTTATACGTAACATGCAATAAAAATTATTAACAGTATTATTATACTTCCATCAGGTGCCTTCTGTGGAAGGTTGGGTGCCGGGCTGGCAACTCGACACTGTAAAACTCCGTTGCCAATCATGAGCAGACAGGTGATCCACTGTGGCGACCCCTAGCCGGGAAAAGCTGAAAGAAGAAGAAGATTATAGTTCCCTGAGGTGTATTTGGTATTTATTATTTAACTCAGCCTATAAAATCCCACCATTCTCTACCACTCCTTTAATGCTTTCCTCTCATCTTCTGTCTACCTTCATAGGTTCATAGGTAGGTACTAGGCTATCGGCCCTGGGGCCTATATAAGCCTAGCCAAAAAGGTACCCTGGCTTTTGCCACCCAAGAAAATTACACAGTTTCATAGTTTATTACTAGGTTATTTGATGTATAAATCGGTGGCACTGTAGCACAAGGATAGTGCTGTTGACTCATAGCAAGAGATTCCCTGGTTCAATTTTCAGCTGGAGTACCTCCTTTGTGAAGTCTGCATGCCCCCCATGTTCCTGTGGGTTTCCTCTGTGTTCTGGTCTCCTTCCACATTCCAAAGACATGTAGTAGGTGAACTGGGCACTCCATATTGGCCATAGGTGTGAGTGTGCATCTAAGTGCTGGTGTGAATGAAATACTGTGGCAGGGATAGCCACCTGGCAGTGTAAACCTTGGCTGTATATGATTGTCACTGTTGAAGTGACAACCTAACGGTTCTTGAAAAATATTTACATCTGGGCAAAACGTTGGGCAGCTAAATAGCATAAAATTTGCATACCAAATGGCATAACTCTGCACTTCCAGTGGATTGTGGATACAGCCTCAAAGAAAACCAAATTTAAAAAAGCTGACAGTGACAAAATGACTTGCAGTATATAACCATATTATAATATAACAGATAACACCAGCTGCAAAGCTCAAACCCCAAAGAAAAAGACTTGTAGAGAAAACCAGTTTAATACAAAGCAAAGCTTCCGGGCATAACCCTTCTTCAATACTAATACATTCAAATGCTAGATTCTAAAAGCTTAAATACAGGTCTAAAAAAATCACATGACCAGCAGCCAAATGAAATCATGTGACAGGAACATATAAAATAAAATAGATGTATATGAACAGAATATATATACATATGTATAGATTAAATATATATATATATATAAGTTAAAATATATATATATATTTATATAATTATTAAACTTTTTTACTTTACAATATTATTACGTAGTACACGTATATACGTACATTTGTCTCACATTTGGATATAATGATAGATGATTTCTCTTCTAGTGGTTATGATATGGACTTACTTTCTAGGCTTAAATCTGATATAATGGAAGCTAGGCAGACATCATTGCGACCGACTTTCTTGGAAGGAATGACTGGTCCCATAGATGGTGCCTATAATAATACTAATAATCAACATGAAATAAGGTATATTACAACTTATAATGGTAGGTCAAGCTCAATTAGACAAATTATATATAGAAATTGGCCCATCTTAATGGCATTGGATGAATTAAAAACTATACTGGGTACTAAGCCTCATTTTACATATAAGAATATGAGGACGATTAAGAGTATACTTTGTTATAAAGACTTTTATAGACCTAGTTTTGTACAATTGGCTGTTAAAACTGGTACCTATCCATGTTTTAACTGTGTTGCTTGTGCTTATATATCAGGTAATGGAAGTGAGATATTTAAATATCCTATTAATGGACAAACATTTAATTTTAAAATTTCAGCTACATGTAACACTCCCTTTGTTGTTTATTTGGCTACCTGTAATTCATGCAATTCATTTTATGTGGGGAAAACCACACGTAAGCTTAAGGAACGTATTATTGATCACAATTCTGAAATTAGGAGAAAATGTGACAAGAATGCATTATGTAAACATATTAATACCTGTGGTGAAACACATACTTTTAGGTTTAGAGTGATTGATGCAATATGTCCAAATGTAAGAGGTGGTGATGTTAATAATAACCTTGAGCTTAAAGAATTTGAATGGATACTGAGATTAGCTGCTGACACTTATCCTGGTTTAAATAGCACAGTTAGTTTAAAACCTGTGTTAGCAAAACTACGTAATAATATTGTAAAGTAAAAAAGTTTAATAATTATATATATATATATATATATATATACATATATATATATATATATATATTTTAACTTATATATATATATTTTTAATCTATACATATGTATATATATTCTGTTCATATACATCTATTTTATTTTATATGTTCCTGTCACATGATTTCATTTGGCTGCTGGTCATGTGATTTTTTAGACCTGTATTTAAGCTTTTAGAATCTAGCATTTGAATGTATTAGTATTGAAGAAGGGTTATGCCCGAAAGCTTTGCTTTGTATTAAACTGGTTTTCTCTACAAGTCTTTTTCTTTGGAGTTTGAGCTTTGCAGCTGGTGTTATCTGTTCTACTACCGTTTGCTGTTATTGGGAATTCCTTTTGGAGGTCTATCTCGCAGCCTTTAGCCTGGACATGGCAGTTGGAACAGGTCTGAATTCTTTAAGGTCTCTTGTCAACATTGAGACCAACCCCTTATTGAACTGTGCGGACACTATGAACTCTGCTACTTCAACTGATGTTATTTCTGAACCAGAAGACCTGGCAGAGTTTCATAGAATTTTACAACAACTAGAAAGAAAAGTGACTGCATTTAAACGCTTACAATGGCAGTGTTTTAGCTTCCTAGCCTATGTGGAAAGAGGTATTGTCCCTCGTGGGCTTAGGATTCTAAAATTGCCTTCATATGGCAATACTTTTCCTGAGCTTCTTAAGTCATGGCAACAGCTTAATATTAAGTTGTCTTTAGGCTATATGTGTCTAATGAATGACTTCTTTGTCAAAATAGAAGATGAATACAAACAAGAAATTTTTACTATGGAAAATGCCATTATGGAACTTTCTGTGTTTTCAAAGTTAATTCATGTCTATCAGCAAATGCTAGATAGACTACATACCCTCGATACAAGAATGGAAGCTACAAAGAAACGTAAACTTTTACGTGATATTGGGGATTTTCAAAAAGGGAATATTTTTTCTTGGCCTAAGTCTGACCACTCAACCAACTCTAATTATCAAAAATCTATTAATAAAGAAACATTAGATGCGTTGGACACTTTTGATGAACCTGCACGAATTACTAATGTCGTAGAAACATCTACGACTAAAGAGATTCCCCCAAATATATCGACAGATGAGATGATCCAGCTTACACCTACATCTGCAACCAATAGCGCATGCGCATCTGTTAGAACCAGAAGCAAGAATGATGGCGCTGACAACGTGAATACGTTAACTGGAAAAAGACCCAGCAACTTACTCTGAGCTTTGTACCTAAGCGCTTTCAATTAGAACATCCAGAAACAGTTGGCAGTAAGTCTCCAAAGTTGAGAAGTTCATTAATTACACAAATTCCATCAACGAAGAAATGAAAGAATGAAAGCCCTTTAGGACTAAACAAAGTAAGTCGCAAATGAATGCTGTATTGAATCTCTCTAATTTTGAATTGCAGTCAGCGCATTTTTCGCTTTTCAGCAAAGGATTTAAATTTATACCTTATTGTTGTGATAATGTGGTCTCTGCTTTAACAGAACTAAAAATCTTTGTCCGAAATTTAAATTTGAGACTTCTGTTTGGCAATACTGTTCCACCTGAAAACTGTTGTAAACGTCATAGTACATTCATCCCAGTCAGTGTTCCAGTACTAAAAGCTTTCCATGACATCTGCGGGTCTCAGATTAGAGAACTATACTTGAAACCTGTTAAGAAAAAGGCCTTTAATTTGAGTTTTTCTGAGTATAAAGCCTTAAAAAGTTTGCAGCAGTGTAATGACATTATTATAAAACAAGCGGCTAAAGGTGGCAAGGCTGTTTTAATGAATCGTGATAATTATTTTTCAGCTGTTTCTTTGATGTTAAATGATCAAACTGCCTTTAAAGTTATAACTCAAATTGACGTAAAAAAATGTATAAGTTATGTTAACATGGTTGTGTATGACCTGCAACTTAACAATGATATTGATATTGATCTTTTTCACTTTTTTACAGTACCTTGTCCTTTGGTTCCCCATTTATATGGGATTCCTAAAATTCATAAGTCCATGGAAAACCCACCAATGAGACCTATTGTCTCCGGAGGTGGTTGGGTTACTGAACCCATATCAGTTTATTTACATAGACAGCTAGAAATCTATCTACCTAAATGTGGCTCTATCTTAAAGGATAACTGTGATTTATTATCGAAACTACGGGTATGGTACAATAATCAAAAAACTGATTTAAATATCAAGAAATACTATTTAGTGACGCTTGATATTGTGTCTCTTTTTACGGTTATCCCTAATGATGTGGGAATAGAATTTCTTAGAGATTTTTTGTCTTCTCAACCTTGCCCTGACCATAGACATAATAGCAACATCTGTTGCCTTATGGATGTAGTTTTGAGAAACAATGTGTTTATGTTTAATAACTCCTTATTTCTCCAGCTCACCGGGGTAGCCATGGGTACTTCAGTGGCAAATACGTATGCTAATTTAGTACTCTATCAATGGGAATGCAACTATTTGTTTAATGCACAAAACCTGTTTCTTAATAATATTAGCTTCTATCAGCGATTTGTAGATGACTGTCTACTGATATGGAATGGTACTTTGGATGATTTGAATATCTTTGTTGATTATCTAAATTCTAGTACTAACTTTCTGAAATTTAAAATGGAAGTGTCTGACAATACTATGTGTTTTTTGGATGTTAAACTGCAGTTGAATGAAGGCATACTAAATACCAGTATATATAGAAAGGATGTTAGTAATGGAAGATACACTCATCACAGTAGTATGCATGTGCCACATGTTTTTAAAGGCATAGTAAAATCACAGTTTACTAGAGCAAGTAGACTTACCACTGATAATAGTACATTTGTCTCACAATTGGATATAATGATAGAGGATTTCTCTTCTAGTGGTTATGATATGGACTTACTTTCTAGGCTTAAATCTGATATAATGGAAGCTAGGCAGACATCATTGCGACCGACTTTCTTGGAAGGAATGACTGGTCCCATAGATGGTACCTATAATAATACTAATAATCAACATGAAATAAGGTATATTACAACTTATAATGGTAGGTCAAGCTCAATTAGACAAATTATATATAGAAATTGGCCCATCTTAATGGCATTGGATGAATTAAAAACTATACTGGGTACTAAGCCTCATTTTACATATAAGAATATGAGGACGATTAAGAGTATACTTTGTTATAAAGACTTTTATAGACCTAGTTTTGTGCAATTGGCTGTTAAAACTGGTACCTATCCATGTTTTAACTGTGTTGCTTGTGCTTATATATCAGGTAATGGAAGTAAGATATTTAAACATCCTATTAATGGACAAACATTTAATTTTAAAATTTCAGCTACATGTAACACTCCCTTTGTTGTTTATTTGGCTACCTGTAATTCATGCAATTCATTTTATGTGGGGAAAACCACACGTAAGCTTAAGGAACGTATTATTGATCACAATTCTGAAATTAGGAGAAAATGTGACAAGAATGCATTATGTAAACATATTAATACCTGTGGTGAAACACATACTTTTAGGTTTAGAGTGATTGATGCAATATGTCCAAATGTAAGAGGTGGTGATGTTAATAATAACCTTGAGCTTAAAGAATTTGAATGGATACTGAGATTAGCTGCTGACACTTATCCTGGTTTAAATAGCACAGTTAGTTTAAAACCTGTGTTAGCAAAACTACGTAATAATATTGTAAAGTAAAAAAGTTTAATAATTATATATATATATATATATATATATATATATATATATATATATTTTAACTTATATATATATATATATTTTTAATCTATACATATGTATATATATTCTGTTCATATACATCTATTTTATTTTATATGTTCCTGTCACATGATTTCATTTGGCTGCTGGTCATGTGATTTTTAGACCTGTATTTAAGCTTTTAGAATCTAGCATTTGAATGTATTAGTATTGAAGAAGGGTTATGCCCGAAAGCTTTGCTTTGTATTAAACTGGTTTTCTCTACAAGTCTTTTTCTTTGGAGTTTGAGCTTTGCAGCTGGTGTTATCTGTTCTACTACCGTTTGCTGTTATTGGGAATTCCTTTTGGAGGTCTATCTCGCAGCCTTTAGCCTGGACATGGCAGTTGGAACAGGTCTGAATTCTTTAAGGTCTCTTGTCAACATTGAGACCAACCCCTTATTAAACTGTGCGGACACTATGAACTCTGCTACTTCAACTGATGTTATTTCTGAACCAGAAGACCTGGCAGAGTTTCATAGAATTTTACAACAACTAGAAAGAAAAGTGACTGCATTTAAACGCTTACAATGGCAGTGTTTTAGCTTCCTAGCCTATGTGGAAAGAGGTATTGTCCCTCGTGGGCTTAGGATTCTAAAATTGCCTTCATATGGCAATACTTTTCCTGAGCTTCTTAAGTCATGGCAACAGCTTAATATTAAGTTGTCTTTAGGCTATATGTGTCTAATGAATGACTTCTTTGTCAAAATAGAAGATGAATACAAACAAGAAATTTTTACTATGGAAAATGCCATTATGGAACTTTCTGTGTTTTCAAAGTTAATTCATGTCTATCAGCAAATGCTAGATAGACTACATACCCTTGATACAAGAATGGAAGCTACAAAGAAACGTAAACTTTTACGTGATATTGGGGATTTTCAAAAAGGGAATATTTTTTCTTGGCCTAAGTCTGACCACTCAACCAACTCTAATTATCAAAAATCTATTAATAAAGAAACATTAGATGCGTTGGACACTTTTGATGAACCTGCACGAATTACTAATGTCGTAGAAACATCTACGACTAAAGAGATTCCCCCAAATATATCGACAGATGAGATGATCCAGCTTACACCTACATCTGCAACCAATAGCGCATGCGCATCTGTTAGAACCAGAAGCAAGAATGATGGCGCTGACAACGTGAATACGTTAACTGGAAAAAAGACCCAGCAACTTACTCTGAGCTTTGTACCTAAGCGCTTTCAATTAGAACATCCAGAAACAGTTGGCAGTAAGTCTCCAAAGTTGAGAAGTTCATTAATTACACAAATTCCATCAACGAAGAAATGAAAGAATGAAAGCCCTTTAGGACTAAACAAAGTAAGTCGCAAATGAATGCTGTATTGAATCTCTCTAATTTTGAATTGCAGTCAGCGCATTTTTCGCTTTTCAGCAAAGGATTTAAATTTATACCTTATTGTTGTGATAATGTGGTCTCTGCTTTAACAGAACTAAAAATCTTTGTCCGAAATTTAAATTTGAGACTTCTGTTTGGCAATACTGTTCCACCTGAAAACTGTTGTAAACGTCATAGTACATTCATCCCAGTCAGTGTTCCAGTACTAAAAGCTTTCCATGACATCTGCGAGTCTCAGATTAGAGAACTATACTTGAAACCTGTTAAGAAAAAGGCCTTTAATTTGAGTTTTTCTGAGTATAAAGCCTTAAAAAGTTTGCAGCAGTGTAATGACATTATTATAAAACAAGCGACTAAAGGTGGCAAGGCTGTTTTCATGAATCGTGATAATTATTTTTCAGCTGTTTCTTTGCTGTTAAATGATCAAACTGCCTTTAAAGTTATAACTCAAATTGACGTAAAAAAATGTATAAGTTATGTTAACATGGTTGTGTATGACCTGCAGCTTAACAATGATATTGATATTGATCTTTTTCACTTTTTTACAGTACCTTGTCCTTTGGTTCCCCATTTATATGGGATTCCTAAAATTCATAAGTCCATGGAAAACCCACCAATGAGACCTATTGTCTCCGGAGGTGTTTGGGTTACTGAACCCATATCAGTTTATTTACACAGACAGCTAGAAATCTATCTACCTAAATGTGGCTCTATCTTAAAGGATACCTGTGATTTATTATCGAAACTACGGGTATGGTACAATAATCAAAAAACTGATTTAAATATCAAGAAATACTATTTAGTGACGCTTGATATTGTGTCGCTTTTTACGGTTATCCCTAATAATGTGGGAATAGAATTTCTTAGAGATTTTTTGTCTTCTCAACCTTGCCCTGACCATAGACATAATAGCAACATTTGTTGCCTTATGGATGTAGTTTTGAGAAACAATGTGCTTATGTTTAATAACTCCTTATTTCTCCAGCTCACAGGGGTAGCCATGGGTACTTCAGTGGCAAATACGTATGCTAATTTAGTACTCTATCAATGGGAATGCAACTATTTGTTTAATGCACAAAACCTGTTTCTTAATAATATTAGCTTCTATCAGCGATTTGTAGATGACTGTCTACTGATATGGAATGGTACTTTTGATGATTTGAATATCTTTGTTGATTATCTAAATTCTAGCACTAACTTTCTGAAATTTAAAATGGAAGTGTCTGACAATACTATGTGTTTTTTGGATGTTAAACTGCAGTTGAATGAAGGCATACTAAATACCAGTATATATAGAAAGGATGTTAGTAATGGAAGATACACTCATCACAGTAGTATGCATGCGCCACATGTTTTTAAAGGCATAGTAAAATCACAGTTTACTAGAGCAAGTAGACTTACCACTGATAATAGTACATTTGTCTCACAATTGGATATAATGATAGAGGATTTCTCTTCTAGTGGTTATGATATGGACTTACTTTCTAGGCTTAAATCTGATATTATGGAAGCTAGGCAGACATCATTGAGACCGAATTTCTTGGAAGGAATGACTGGTCCCATAGATGGTACCTATAATAATACTAATAATCAACATGAAATAAGGTATATTACAACTTATAATGGTAGGTCAAGCTCAATTAGACAAATTATATATAGAAACTGGCCCATCTTAATGGCATTGGATGAATTAAAAACTATACTGGGTACTAAGCCTCATTTTACATATAAGAATATGAGGACGATTAAGAGTATACTTTGTTATAAAGACTTTTATAGACCTAGTTTTGTACAATTGGCTGTTAAAACTGGTACCTATCCATGTTTTAACTGTGTTGCTTGTGCTTATATATCAAGTAATGGAAGTGAGATATTTAAACATCCTATTAATGGACAAACATTTAATTTTAAAATTTCAGCTACATGTAACACTCCCTTTGTTGTTTATTTGGCTACCTGTAATTCATGCAATTCATTTTATGTGGGGAAAACCACACGTAAGCTTAAGGAACGTATTATTGATCACAATTCTGAAATTAGAAGAAAATGTGACAAGAATGCATTATGTAAACATATTAATACCTGTGGTGAAACACATACTTTTAGGTTTAGAGTGATTGATGCAATATGTCCAAATGTAAGAGGTGGTGATGTTAATAATAACCTTGAGCTTAAAGAATTTGAATGGATACTGAGATTAGCTGCTGACACTTATCCTGGTTTAAACAGCACAGTTAGTTTAAAACCTGTGTTAGCAAAACTACGTAATAATATTGTAAAGTAAAAAAGTTTAATAATTATATATATATATATATATATATATATATATATATATATATATATATATATTTTAACTTATATATATATTTTTTTTATCTATACATATGTATATATATTCTGTTCATATACATCTATTTTATTTTATATGTTCCTGTCACATGATTTCATTTGGCTGTTGGTCATGTGATTTTTTGGACCTGTATTTAAGCTTTTAGAATCTAGCATTTGAATGTATTAGTATTGAAGAAGGGTTATGCCCGAAAGCTTTGCTTTGTATTAAACTGGTTTTCTCTACATATTATAATATAAGACAGATGATATGACACTAATGTAGAATGGTCATATTTTAGTAAGATTAAGCTTTGATTGTAAGTGACTGCTGGGCAGCCTAGTGGTACTGAAGGTTGCATTGCTACCTCACAACAAGAAGTTCTCTGGTTCATTTATTGTCTGGAGTGCCTCCTGAGTGGAGTCTGCATGCATGGTTACTCAGCATGGTTTCCTCCTACCCTTCAAAAACACGTGGTAGTTTGGCGACTTCTAAAACTGCCAGAGACATGATTATGTATGAGTGTGATACAGAAGAAGGATGAGGAACTATACTTCCATTTCACCCTTGTCTAGTAAACTCCATGGGCCGTGATGGTGGCTGTTCACGGACGTGCTAATAGGAGGCCGCAAGTCATATGTGGAAGGATGGCTGACTATAATAAAAAGTAAACCAGTACAAAAATAAATAAAATAAAATAAAATAATACATTTATATTGGTACAAACAGCAAAATACCTGAAAGAATAAATACCCATCAAAGTTGAAAATGAGTTGACAAGCATGAGCCCAGCAAAAGACCTCATGCACTCCAGCAAGGCATGTGAGAACATGGAATCACAGACGCACTCAAGGCTCAGTAAAGCAGGGCCTCTACCATGCGGGTTGCTCAACAGGCTGAAAAGTAGACATGCAAGAGAGAAAAAAAAGCTGACAACTACAAATCTTGGTTCACTGATTTGCCACCTCTTGCCCCTCAAGCTAGACTAACAGATACAACCATAGAAAGTATTCTTATGGTGGCTTTTACTTAATTGTGTTTGTAAATTAAAGTTGATAAGGCTCTAAGATGCTACAGTCATGCCATAGCATACTAATAAAAATACTTATAAAGTCTAAAGTATTGGATGTATATGTAGAATGGCTGTGCTGACCACAACACAGATGTAACTAACAGAACCCTGTCAACAACTGATTGCACTGTTGCATTTCTGCTACATCTGTTCCTCACACACACACACACACACACACACACACACACACACACACACACACACACACTCACGCACACACAACCACACACAACCACACACACACGCACATACACACACACACACGCACACACACACACACACACACACACACACACACACACACACACACACACACACACACACACAAAAACTCACAATTTTAGGTACACATGCACACTTGCAAGCACGCATGCACATCTGCACACACACACACACACACACACACACACACACACACACACACACACACACACACACACACAAATGCACACTCATGCACAGGCACACACACACACACACACACACACACACACACACACACACACACACACACACACACACACACACAATTTGCTGTTCTCCAGTCACATTTTTATGACTTCTATGAAGTTCATCACCCTCTGAGGCTAACATTTTTTAATAAAACAAAAGGTTTGTAATTGCAGCAGAAGACATTGCACAAGTCAAACAGAATTAGACTGATGTGGATACAGCTTCACTAAATGAGTTTGCATGGTCCCTTAACAACAACGACACTTTCACACAACAGAAAATATACTGCTGTTCTAATTATAAGGCAAGAATGGTGTTAAATAAAAAATGAAAATCAAACTAATAAGGAAAAAATGAAAGCATCTCATGTTTTAAATGTTTCCTGAACTAATGACGTTCTAGTTTGCACTACTTGTTTTGTCACATTTTGTCAGTCATCATGATCAAAAGAAATCAATATTATCTTGGGGAAGTGTTACTGCAACAACACTGCAAACTGAAAACAAGTCTGCAGAACAACTATTTGTTGATTTGTTACAATTAACTAATGAACTCTAGTGACATTTTCAATCTGCTCACTACTTCTCTTGTTGTATTTATTTATTTTATTTGTATTTGTTTTCCTGGGTAGAGCACTGATCTCCACTGATTTTGTTCAGACTCAGTCCGGGTGCGAATCTCTGGTTAAGTGACTTGCTCAGAGTCACAGTTTTAATTCCAAACGGCATCAGATTTATAACAAAATCAACTGTGTCCCCTTCTTTTTAAATACAGATGTGCATTACTACTGGTATAATTCATTAACCCATGAAAATAAAACCACCAACTAGTTGCTCAAATTAATAGCATTAAAAGATGGAAAGAGTAGCAAAGTCCAGATTTTTTAAATTCAGTATTCCCTTCGCAGAGACTTCCCTTACTATGGAACAGGGTCCCGATCTACATAAGACAGAGCCCCTCACTATCACTTTTCAGGAGGAACCTTGATGAGTGGATGGGTAACAGAAAGATTACACCGGGGATCACACCAACAGCACTACTAGATAGGGGCCAAGGGTTCTAGCTGCTAGTACAAGGGTCTAGGGAACTACTAAAGGGGCAGTGAATACCCCACAACGTGGCTGGGCTAATATATGCCTTCGGGCAGATAGCCCAGTACCAACCTATGAACCTATAAACAAGTACACCTAGTCCTTACACATATTTGCATTTTTATATCCCAATTATTCTAAAGAATATGACTAAAAGTTATGATTGACTGTTAGGTGAGCAAAAAACTCCCAATGGACGCAAGTAAAACAATGACAAAAACAATCAAACACATGTTCCAGTTGTCAAATGTGCATTATTTTTCAAAACATCTACTTCCAAATCTTAGCTGAAGTTTGCTCGGCTTATCTTGCCACAATGCATCTCTTTCGAAAACCAAGTCCATTCTCGCTCTCTTTGTCATCCTTGTAAATTACAGGCTTTCTTTCTGTCACTCCCAGTCTTAGTCTGGCGAGGCTCTCATCTGTTAGCTTACTGATCAGCCCTTGGCTTCATAAAAAAGAAAACAGAAAACTGCTTTAAAGCTACACCTTCCAACCCAAAAAAGGCTATAAATTTGTGATTTAAATGAGTCACTTTGTATTCACTGACAGCCCATTATTTCAGTTGAAAATGTAATATCTTCTGCAAAATACCAGACAGTTGAGAGGTATGCGATGGAGGTTTAGCTCTTCTGAGCTGGTGCTCATGGTGGTTTAGATGTTGTGAATGTGTAGGAGAACACGCAGGCCTGGGTCATTTGAGACAATGTTCGTAAGGCAGAGGTCACCCCATATGGATCTGTATAAGACTGAGAAGAGAGTAACTCATGGAAATCATACCCTTGATTTGCTTGGTGGAGAAACACATTTTTTTCCAGGTTAGATCATGTGTTTATACATATACATACCAAAGGGAGCAGTGAATTCCATTATGGACGTAATGAGGGAGGAGCAGAAAGAGATAATATAATATTTCCTTCAACCCAAGAGATATGCCAAATAGAAGCAATCCTAGCACCAATCCCTGGGGGACTCCACTAGTAACAGGCCTTTTAGAGGACAGTGTGTCTCCTTTATAAAAAAAACTTATGTCAACTCTGTTGTTTTCTGTCTCCACTCACACCCCTTATCCAAATTCACTTCTCCTCCAGCGCTTTGCTATGAACTTTTAAAGCCATCTAGCCATCACTGATAGTAGACTATTTTCATTTCTACCACTTGATTCATCCCAAAGTAATCCAGAAAATAAATAGTCTTGAGAGACTCCCCTTAAATGTGGGCTCCCATTTCTTTTAACTTGTCTCTGTATCCCTCTTAATTCCTCATAGTCAAAGTATATGTATTAGGAGAATTTTACCCTTATTGCATCTCCAAAATTTCTCTTCCACAACTTTACTTACCCTTAGTAATCAATTCAGTATAAAAACTTTCTTAAATTAAGCTCATTTACTGTTCCCCAAATTCTTACTGTACCTTTCAGATATATACAAAGCATTCCCACGTTTCTTTCCAGTACTCATTTGGCCACTGAATTTCTTCATTCCTTAATACTTTGTCCTTAACTCCTCCATCTTTCTTGTTGTATTCCTAATGTCTGAATATATATTTCACCTTATCCTCTTTTAGTCTCATTGAAAACTTTGCAGGCATTCCTAGAATGATCGCAGCTCTGCTTTCTTATGCCTACTGCCACCCTTATGACAACATAACTTTTATTGCTCTGCTTTAACCAGCACTCTCTTCTCAACTGCATGACAGTGTCAGACATCCGTTCTTCTACTTCTAGCCCCCAAATCCATGTTTGCTTATTAATTCAAGTATCCCTGACCATCACTTCTTATTTTGTTCTTACTAGCATTCATTCGAATATTTTCATTTTTCTCCTGATAATTCCTCCTGAATTACCGCATCCATATAATCATTACTTGTTCTATCTTATTTTGACCATGAAAATAGCCTTCCCTGCCTCATTTGATCCCTCTCTCCAAAATGTTATTTATTTTTACTGTTCCCCACTATTCCCTTGCCTCCTTTGCTCAACATCAGAAAGTGTATCATGCTGGAGTAGCTATCTTGAAAATGGATAACGGGCAATCATTGTCTCCATCTCATTGTAGATTTCCTTATTCTCACTTACTTACCTTTCAGTATAAAGGCATTAAAAATCCTGCGGAGCTCTGTGACACACACTGACCCCTGTCCCAACACTAGTGACACTTAAACACATAATATCCTGGACAACTTGATAAATGTAACCATTTTAAACATTCCACAAGTGTGCTAACTTTCTTTACATCTAGCAATAAGCATGCTCATATCTGAGGCTAAAAAAATATAATTAACTATATTACTGCTCTTTGGGATTGGACAAAGTTATAGCTTTGGATGTTTTACCACCTTCCCTAAAGAAATGACAAACTCCTCAAATGTTCACAGTTACATGGTGCCACTTCTAGATCTTGCTTTAAAAGAATAATCATCTTCAAAAAGAGTAAAATATTCACAAATAACCTGATTTTCCTTCCCACTCAACTTGATTCATACCATTCTAGCTAACACCATTGTCTCCTATCCTGAGGAGAATAAGATCCGACCTGGTTTCCAGGAACTTGGCGGATATTTTCAGCATCAACAATGAGTAGAATAATTAACTTACAGTTTCCCAGCCCCCTCCCTTTCATCCTTCTTCAGCAGTTTGGGTAGGATCGCTACCATGGCTTTAGTTATGGATGTCAGCAAGCACCGACCCCCCCAAGTCACGCATCTGTGCACACAAAATCTACATGCGGCATTGGCAAACATGTTAGTCTTCCTCCTATTTTAATTATACATCTTGACAGAAAAATTAGATAATACATTTTGAGTACAAACATTGTACTGTAGTAAAGCTAAACACACAGGTATATACAGAGATAATAACAGTTGCATATATCAAGTCTAATAATGTAGTAGCTCCTTAAGATGGATACTAAAGGCACTAAATATACTATAAGGCTGTTTTCCCTCAGTTTATATTGCAATTCCTGTTTGGATTAGACTAACTTACCTTTAATTTCTCTACAAACTGTCTAAAATTTCTCTAAACATTAAATGATTGTCATATAACATGTATCGATTCTTAACCACTGTTTTTATATTATCACTAATTTGTTATAATTATTGTAGCTGCAGATGTTTTTTGTTTTATTTTTGAAGACTGCATAGTTATTGTTCTTAAAATGTTTTGTAATAATTTGGAGCTTTTCTCCGTGGGCCGCCACTGAAAATGGACGTCTACCCAGTTGGACTTTCCTGGTAATCACATATAAATAAACAAATGATAGCACATGCTATTAACTCAGAATACGTTTTTGGTGATAACATGACTTGTAGAGTCAGCTTTCATGCCCCAGGACAAGTTTCTTCATGTTTTTTACAAAGTGGATTTCCAGTTCTGTAAAAGCATGACATTCATCCAGCTTCAGCTTTGAGCTATCAAAATATACTTTATTTTAGGTTATAAGTAAGCTTCCTGCAATTTTAGCATTTAGTGAGCTCTCATCAGGTACTCTGGATAGTGGGTCTGAGGTTTCAGATGAATTACAGCTTCAAAGGCTATTATGAACACATCAGGTGACTCCACAATGCTGCCTCCCACCTGAGGCACAGTTTACCACCACTTCAGTCACCTGACTCTAAGAAATGAAAATGGTAATCTCTAACTTTTGGAGTACGGCAAGAGACTGGCATCTATAGGTTCATAGGTTAGTACTAGGCTAACTGCCCTTGCGAGACATTTTAAGCCTAGCTAATTATCCCCAGTGAGATTTAAATCCTGTACCTTGTGTTTGTAAGGCAAACACCTTAACCATTAGGCCACTCTCCCAACCCCTCTCAGATATGTGATGAGTCATCTATTATTGCTTGAGTGTGGCTGTTGTCAGGGAAGTAATTTAATAATAATAATGATGATGATGATGATATTATTATTACAAAAGTCAATTTAACCAAGAAAATCAAGCTATTTACCTTAATTCCTGGTACTACTTCTTCCAGAAACTTGGCAACTCTTGGCCTGCACAAGTGCATCGATATTTGGCACTAAGGATTGAGCAGTGGCTACCTTCAGTGTTGAACTGAGATGTTCATCAGTAAGGTGAGACCTGAGTCGAGACTTGATCAAGTTCATCACAGAAAAGAGGTGTTCACAGAAATAGGTACTGCCAAACATTGACATGATTTTTTAAGTCAAACATTTAATTTGGGGATATGTTGGCCCAACAGACTGATAAAATATGCCAATATCAACACTTGAAAATGTATCCTTCAACTCTGAATCTGAATTACACTGGAGCTCAGTTAGTTCTAACTGAAACTGTTCTGGCACCTCATCAGCACTAACAAAGAGTTGCGGAAAATAGAAAAATGTTTCTCAAGGTTTTTAAAGTCTGCAAATCTTTCTCCAAGCTCACTAACTTGGAAATCTTGGTACAGTACGTCTTGGTGTTGATATCACAATGAAACTCAGGTGCATCTTGCAGGGACTTCAGAGTTGGAAAGTGTGCAGTATTACTTGCTGCTAGCTGGTGTTCAGAAAGTTTAAGCTTCAACTCAAAGGCACGAATAGAGTCATATAAATCTGTCACCAATTTATTGCGACCGTGCAGCCTTTGTATTCAAGTAATGCAAGTGTTCTGTTACATCTACCATGAAAGCTAGAACTTGAACCAATTCATTGTCTTTCAGTTCCTGCACATCCCTTCCTTTCTCATGCATAAACCTCTGTATTTAACTTCTTAATTCATAAAAGCACTTCAGCACAACTTCTCAGCTTAACCAACAAACATGGTTGTGATATGGCAGACCAACCATGAGTGTGATTTTCCTCCAAAAAGCTGTTGAACTATCTGAGGTTCAGACCTCACACTCGAATGAAGTTCACTGTCTTGATAACATCCATGACATAATCCAACTTTAATGTTTTTCTACATAGCACTTCTCTGTGAGTTATGCAATGGACACTGTGAATTGATGGTCTGAGTTCATAGCTAATAGTTTTTCCTTTAACTTTCTTGCCACACCAGCTTTTCTACCAACCATTTGAGGTGCTCTGTCTGTAGCCAGACTCACAGTTTTTGCCCAGTCTATACCTATTTTATCTAGTGCACCTACCAAACTCACAAGTATATCATCCCCCACTGTTGTTCCCTTCATTGGTACCAGTTCCACAAATTCTTCACTTACCTTTATATTGTCATCTACACCACATATATAAATTGTAAGCTGTGCTGTGTCACTTACATCTGTACTTTCATCAATTGCTACAGAAAAATTCTACAAATTTAGCATTTTTTTCTTTGAGCTGACTGTTAAGATTTTGTGATAATTCATTAATTCCATCTGCAACTGTTATTTCTTGAAAAGCTTATGTTTGTAAATGCTTTGTGTTTTTCAGGGCAAATATCTTCCACGGCTACCAACATACATTTCTTTATAAAGTCCCCCTCCAAAAAAGGCTTAGATGGCACAGCTATTTCTGGTTTAATCCTATAATTTATTTATTTATTTACATTTGTTTACAGAGAAATTCTGACTGGACGCAGGTCCTTTTTCAGCGGATGCTTGGGGAGAAAACCTCCACATCATGTGCATGATAAATAGAGATACAAAGTTGAAGCAATAGGAAACAACATTACTGGTTGTTGGCTTTAATACAATAACGAGATATTGATTATTAACAGTATATACAGTAAATGTTGCAAGTTAAGATAGTTTCTTGTCGTTTATAATATTAGCAACAAAACTGTCAGATAAGATTTTAAAGTATGTAAAGACAACTAGCTAATTCTGACTGTGGTTAGTAGTGGTGATAGTATAGTTGGGTTAAGAGTCTAGGTGGGGGGGGGGTAAGGGGGGTGTTAGTCTGGATTAGAACAAGGACAAAGCCAGTGCAAATTTAAGTGGAATTTGAGCGCAGTCTTGAAAAGGCTGCTGAAAGGTAGAGTAGTTATAGAGGGTGGAAGATGGTTTCAAAGTTTAGATATGGTACAAGAAAATATGGCTTCTCCTGCCAAGTTTTTGGGTTTGATAACAGTGAGTTGATTTTTGTTGCTTGATCTTAGGGGCCTAGTGCAGTGATAGGGTTGGATAAGGGTTTGAAGGGAATGGATGTTATGGGGGCGGTTAATAAGTTTATGAGTGAGGGTGAGTTGATTAAAGTGAAGGATTTGTGGGAGTTCTAGCCAGTTTAGTTGTTTAAGGGAGATACAATGATGGATGTGGTAGGAGGTTCCAGTGGCAACTTTAGCAATTTTGTTGTAACAAACATCCAGCTTTTGTAGGTCTGTCTGTGCAAGGTTGGTAAATATGGTGGATGCATAGAGTAGGGGGTGGAGATTAGCTGGGAATTGGCTATGGAGAGTCTGGCCGCCTTGGTTAGGAATTGGCAGGTTCGATATAATGCACCAAGTTTCTAGTGAACTTTTTTATTGTGAGAGATATGTGGGTGTCAAATCTAAGTTTGTTGTCTATTTCCACACTGAGTAATTTTGTGTGTTCTGATGGAGAGATGATGGTATTGTCTTTGGTGAGAATGTTGAAGTGGGGGGTGTTTTGGGTGGCTTTGGAAGGTTGGAACAGGAGAAGTTTTGTCTTGCTTGGGTTGAGTAGGATTTGAGCATTGGATATCCAGCTTTCTACAGAAGAGAATGATTCCTGTGAGATTTGTTGTACTTCTGGTAGAGTGGGGGCAGAGCAGATAAGAGAAGAGTCATCTGCGTACTGTATAAGAGATGCTTGTGTGGTGGCAGTATGTAGGTTGTTAGTGAAAAGTGAGAATAGCAAATGGCCAAGGATAGACCCTTGGGGAACACTGAGAGTAACTGGGACGCTAGGTGATAGATTATCATCCCAGATTACTGATTGCTGGCATCTGTGTAGATAGCTGTGGAACCAGTTGCAGGCTGATTGTGAGAAGGAGAGGTTGGGGAGAGCAGAGAATAGTAGCTCATGAGATACCATGTCAAAGGCCTTTGACAGATATAGAAATACGGCAGTAGAGAAGAGGCCATTGTCTTTGTGATGAAGTATAGTGTTGGTGAAGGAGAGCAGAGCGGAGGTAGTGCTGTGATATGGCCTGAAACTATGTTGGTTTTGGAGAGAAGATTATTAGCTAGTAGGTAGTTGGAGACTTGGGTGTTGATACATTTTCCAAGTATCTTGGAGAGAGGGGAGAGGATAGCAATGGGGCGGTAATTGGAGAGGTCGGTGGAGGGGGTGATTTTGTGGAGGGGAATGATGTGGGATATTTTCCATATCGAGGGAACATAGCCTTCTGTTATGAAATAGTTGATTAGAATTGAAATTGGGTAGGCTAGTGTATCAGCTGCAATTTTCACGTATTCAGAGGGGAGGTTGTCAGCTGCGAGTTTGGTGGGTTTAAGTTTTGACAATAGTCTTTTTATGGTGGAGGTAGGTACTGAGGTGAAGAAGAAAAGAGGAGTGGGGGGTTTAGGGTTAGGAGTTGGGGGGCTGTTGTAGGGGAAATGTTGTTTGTTTAGAGATGTTATAGTTTCAGTGAAGTGTTTGTTGAAGGATTCAGCAATACTTCTGGAGAAGGGGGGAATGGATGGCTGGGGGGTATCAACCTTTCCTGGGTGCCTATAACTTGCCTGAACTACAGCATCACTAGCTTGATGAACACATTTAAGCAGTATCTGCTGCTTTTTGAATGACTGTTCTACCTCCTTAACTTTTTCTTTATGCAACTTTCCACTACATTCATCATACTTCGAAGCGTGAATACTTGTGTAATGCCTGAAAATGTTATATTCCTTCGCCACAGCTATGTTTTACAAATCAAACAAGTTGGTCTTCCATTCACTTCAGCAATAATATACAAAGTTTTCTACTTTTCCTGCACCCCGCGATGTTCTTCATTAATTGTTCTTTTCTTTGAAAAACATGATGAAGGTATTCAAAGTATTTCTATATACATTTATCTAACACTCCAACTGGTAAAGCAAGACTACTGCTCAAAAACAGATTGCTCTGTGACAGTTATCCAAAACAATAACCAAAACCTGCTGCAAGTCAATCAAAAGCACTGGACTGGCCACTATATTGACTACAAGTACCCGCTTATTTTTTAAAACAAGCCTACATTTCAGTTTGTGGGATGTCTTCTGACTATCCCACACCAGTGAATTTGAGGACACTGATTTGTTGCATTTACTACTTGTCATGGGCCTTTTGGTCCCCCCTCCCAAACAGGATTGACTGTAACTCAATGATTTGTGATAAAGCTACACATTTTATGAAGAACATACCAAAACATGAGGCAAACATCTGGATATTCTATGAAATTCTGGATAGGTGAGACATATGTTTGGGATAGGGACAGCAATGAAGAGACTGTGTGGGTGAGCAATCAGAGTGAATGAATGCATAAATGTATGAATGCTGAAGAGACTGTATGGGTTAGTGATCGGAGTGAGTGAGTGAGTGAGTGAGTGAGTGAGTGAGTGAGTGAGTGAGTGAGTGAGTGAGTGAGTGAGTGAGTGAGTGAGTGAGTGCTGAAGAGACTGTATGGGTTAGTGATCGGAGTGAGTGAGTGAGTGAGTGAGTGAGTGAGTGAGTGAGTGAGTGAGTGGGTGAGTGAGTGAGTGAGTGAGTGAGTGAGTGAGTGAGTGAGTGAGTGAGTGAGTGAGTGAGTGAGTGAGTGAGTGAGTGAGTGAGTGAGTGAGTGAGTGAGTGAGTGAATGTGTGAATGCTGAAGAGACTGTGTGGGTGAGCAATCAGAGTGAATGAATGCATAAATGTATGAATACTGAAGAGACTGTGTGGGTTAGTGATCGGAGTGAGTGAGTGAGTGAGTGAGTGAGTGAGTGAGTGAGTGAGTGAGTGAGTGAGTGAGTGAGTGAATGTATGAATGCTGAAGAGACTGTGTGGGTGTGCAATCGGAGTGAGTAAGTGAGTGAATGCAGGTATGAAAGCTGAAGGTACTATGTGGGTGAGCGATTGGAGTGAGTGAATGCATGTATTCATAGACTGATGGCTTGAAATGTTGACAGGATGAGAGTGTGATGAATTGTAGTTTTGTGCAAGGTTGCTCGGCTGGTGGTCCTGCTGTGTACTGGAGGGCAGGCCGACTCTGGGACTAGACCAGTGGGTGTACCGTGGGCTACATGTGGGAGTGTGGCAGGACACGTGTCCAGTGGATCACATGTTTGACTCCCCTGGATTAAATTATTTGTTTTGAAATTTAAAAAATCAGTAGGCTCCAAATGTAAAGTCTGAGTTTGAGTTTGCCTGACAAGAATAAAACCAGAATAAAATAAAGTTATGACATGAGGTATGACCAGTTTTAATGCTGTAACAAAACAGGCAGCTAATATTTTAATATCATACTTAATGAAATCTATTTGTCTGGGGTCAGATAAAGGTAAATTAAGCTTAGGAATAAGAATGCTTTTAGACTGGTACTGATATGCATAGTAAGACCAATGCATTGAATGGTATAACTGATTTTTGAGATAATTTTCAAAGATCTGAAGGATAAAGGTTTATAAAAGAACAGTTACTCAGTTTTGTAGCTTTAATGGAGAGATAATAGTGAGGTGCTCTTCATTTATAATATCAGATTCTAGCAATTAAGTGCTGTGAAAAAATAGATGGAAGTGAGAGTGCATTCAGAAAACTATCACTTCAGTAACTGACTATTTCAGTTTGGTGAAATGAGCAAAATATTCTGAAACATTATGCAAAAATAAACAGAACATCTATTGAGGAATTGTAGTCAATATTGTATTGAATACTCTGGTGAACAATGTTTCTGGAATTATCAACCTTAATAACATTAATAATATTTGCTAAGTAAGATGAAGAAGATTGAACCCATTCTGAGTAGCTAGTCAGACAGAAAGATTCAAACCAGGAAAGCTATATATAAAAGCAGGGTCATTGGTTTTGGACCTAATTTGCTTGGGGCTTCTGGAATATTTTATCTATCTCTCATTTGAACAATCGTGAATTTCTTACTTTTCCAGATGTTTAACTTTAGGTTTCAACTCGGATTCCTTTGCTATTTTTAATGTCAGGTAACAAAGTCCCTAAATGCTGATGAATTTCACCTAATGTTATGTTTAAACTATTATATCATGAAATTCTATTAGCAATTAATCAAGATTATCATTAATGAATATTTGAAACTCCAAGTCATCCTAAATAATAGCAGTGATATTGGCTGAAAGCAAAAAATTATTGAAAAATATGATCATCAGATATTAAGTGCCTTAAAGACTGAGAAATTTTAACAAAATGGTCCTTAACCAGAATTTGTAAATTAGAGAGAAATGATAAAATGTTTTTGTTATGAACATTTTGTAAAGATATAAAAGCCATGCATTTAAAAAAGCTCATAGATTCCTAGACAGCATCTATTTCTTAGAAGCTATGCATTTTAGATGAGGCTTTCCTGTCTTTCACAGTGTTATTCCAGTGCCACACTATTATAGTGACTTGGGACCGGATTCTGTAAAGTTTACAGAAGGTTTTGTGGACAGTGCAGCACTCTGAAAGGAGATTTCAGCTCGCTTGCTGTGGACACAGTTCCTGAAGACATACTGAAAGCAGACTGACTACTTTAGTATTCAACATAGGATAATATAGCAATAACCCACGCCTGGGTGTGGGTAATGCTGGATTTACCCATGGCTGGTGTGGTTTGGTCACAAGGGCGAAGCCCGAGTAGCCAAACAAAGCCAACCGTGGGTAAATCCAGCATTACCCACACCCAGAAGTGGTTATTGTATTATAATGACATTATTTAAGAAAAAAATAATTACTTTTCTTAAATAATGGCATTGCATAATGCCTTTTTGCTGCCCTTCCGCAGCTGTCTGGTATTCTGCGGCAGTTCTGATGTACTGCATGCATATGCTCACGCAGTACATCAGAGCTGTGGGCAAAAGCAATGGAGAAAGCAAGATCTCCGTTGCTTTTTGCAAACTGTTTCGCTATGTTAAATGGGTTTAACATAGCGAGACAGCTTTAAAAAAAGCAACGGAGAATCTCAGTTGCTTTTTTAAAGCTGTCTCGCTATGTTAAACCCATTTAACATAGCGAGACAGTTTTGAAAAAAAGCAATGGAGAAAGCAAGATCTCCGTTGCTTTTTACAAACTGTCTCGCTATGTTAAAGGAGTTTAACATAGCGAGACAGCTTTAAAAAAGCAACAGAGAATCTCCGTTGCTTTTTTTAAAGCTGTCTCACTATGTTAAACCCATTTAACATAGCGAGACAGTTTTGAAAAAAGCAACAGAGAAAGCAAGATCTCCATTGCTTTTTACAAACTGTCTCGCTATGTTAAAGGAGTTTAACATAGTGAGAGCTTTAAAAAAAGCAACGGAGAATCTCCATTGCTTTTTTAAAGTTGTCTCGCTATGTTAAACTCGTTTAACATAGTGAGACAGTGTGAAGCAATGGAGATCTTGCGTTCTCCGTTGCTGTTAAAAAAAAAAAAAAGTTATAGTAATGGAGAAAGTCCGGGCGACCGGACCTTTTTCCATTACTATAACTCTGATTTACAACGTGCACACTGACCAATCAGTGTGCACGTTTTGGAATATTAATCGGGAGTCGTTGTATAATTAGGGGTTCTGCACATGCCAGTGTGATTCCAAAACACATCATGAACACACAACACAACTCAAATGGGACAAACAGCCACACCAACTCCATTTCTGAAATCTTTGATGCATGCTTTACAGACCCCAAGGAATTTATGTGAATACTCTGGATTACGGTAAAATCTGTAGCAAAGCTGAAAAAATATATAACAATGCAATCTGCTTTTAATACACTGCAACAGGCAGCAGTGATGTAAGCCATAAATGAGCTAACTGGGGTACCTCAGTGAGCATTTCTATTTTTCAGATATCTATTAATTCAAAACAATGATGATGATGGTGATGACTTCAAGGAGACTGTGACGTGTCTGTGCAACCAACTGGACCAACAAAGAGACAACACAGATGTTGACCGTATATGCCAGATTGGGGCAGAGGATGAGGACCAGGCCCAGGAACTTTGCTATGATCAAAACCAAATCACAAGGGAGCATCGATGGTGGACATGGATTTACTGCACTGGAGTGCAGGTTCATCCCCACTATGATGATCTGCATCACAGGGATGCAGCCAAGCTTCGAAGGAGGATCGACTAGGTGCAGAGACAGCCCATAGATCCCTATAGTAGGTACCAATATCCTATGTCTTCCTATGGATTTTGCAGGTATTTATTTGACCCATATATAATATGCATTTTTGTGTAGCCATGTTATAGCTGATGTGAGAATTAGCTTGTGGGGATAAGTCAGTGGACTTTGTACTTTCAGCCCTCCTGACTATGGGTTCCCTCCTGACTATGGGTTCGATACCCATGTTGTTATTTTATTTAATAATTGAATAATAACTGTAACCATGTTCTTTGAAGATGTATGTATGTTTTACAACATCTAAGCACATCATTTCACATAGCCACTGTCCTCATGCATCAGAGACGCCTATAACACTTAAGCTGCGGATGACTGTTTATTTTGTAGTTTTCCATTACAGTCCCACTGTATCACCTATTGGACCATTACAAGGTGGAAGACACATACATATATAACTTACTTACATCATTTTTCATACACAAGTACACAGACACATTTATTTAATGTAAAACTTAATGTCTATACCATTGGTTAAACATGTTTTGTTATGTATGTGTTGATAGCTGTTATGCCTTCACTATGAGAGCTGCTGAAATGATATGTGTTTTCCGTATTTTCCATTCATAATAACATTTCTAAGAAACACCTACACCTGCAGTACCTGTTGTCTACAGTGACAGCCTAGCTGAATGTTAACTTGGCCTGTAAAGCAACTGGCCAACATGTATATTTTGACATGTTATGGGTTCCAAACTACACAGGGAAACCTGCAACCTTGGTTAACTTCACCCATTTCATTTTTTTAAAATCATACTGCAATAGTTTATATTATGGTTTATGTTGTGTATAGTAACAACTCACCAATGTAGTCTTTCTATGAAAACACCATAATCCATAACAGCCTGATAACATCGGTTGTTTAACAACATTGTTTGAAGAACATTACCTGTTTGTTTATGAGTTGCATATGCGGAGTATTAGTTCAGCTTGCAAGGATGCAGGTCACCATGTCTACATTTTGTGTGCTGTGTGTTCAAGTCTTGAAAGAGGACACATATATCTTAATCTGTTTTACTGATTTCATATACCTATAGCATTCTTTTACCAAAGTATTTTACACTTCATACTAACATATATTTTGAGTGTTGTTGAGAATAACTTTGTTATTCTTCAAATTCCCTATGGTATATCCATAATCTGCAACATTCCATTAACATCAGCAATTTAAAAGCGGGGGCAGTACATCTTGATAAATCCTGTTATACGTCTGAGCAATTTTTAGGTTAATATTATATACTTTTTAAAATGCTATGAAGGACTTGTCTTGTCATGAAATACTAAAGTCAAAAGTGAACAGAATCAACTTATAAGTTTTGAGGGACTGCGATGGGCAATGAATGGTTGGGAAAATATATGTATTTAACTAGTAATGTGCAACTTCACAAGGAATAATGACCTTTCTGTGTCCATAATGTATGGCAACAGGTATGATTCTGTTCACAGAAGCTGGATGTTAAGTGATACTGTCAGATTGTATGAGGAATGGATTATCTCCATTACTGTTAATTTTTCAGAACACAGTGCTGACATGAATGTAATTAAAAACAGTTTAGCTACATGAGCAGCACATGTTCACACTTTGCAATCCTTAGACAAGATCATTCTTAGTAGACCAGCCCACCCCCCCCCCCCCCATTAGGACAATGTCATAACATTAACTCTTTTCACTGCCTGGAAAACATGCTTTTACTGTTATGATGTGTTAGGTAGGCAGAAAGGTTCAAGGTTAGAGTTTGAATGTGGGTTGTGCCTGCAGGTTTGAATCTCCTCTGCTCAAAGATATTGACATCTGAATATCACAATGTCAACTGAATATAGTGCTTATCTGATATTCGTCAGAATAGCAGTCTACAGAGTGTGCTATGAAATGTTTATTCTTGTTATTTGAAAAATCATATTAATTTTTTTTTTAATTCTAGCCGATTTGGACCCAGTCAAAACAGCTATGTGCATTGACTGGATGCACAGGCTTGAACAGCAGTACCAGGGGAGAGAAGCATGTTGAATATTATATGCATATTATGAACTGAGATATATATTCTACTGTTTTCAGGTCTGCATCATTCAAAATTACGTTTATTGTTTAGAATGCAGGAATACCCATCATGCATCAGTAAAGTAAGTGGAATCTGTGTGTAAAACTTATAGTGTTGATGTATTTTATACTTTGGATCCATTTGGCCAGCACAAAATGTTTTAACAAAACACCCACAACCTAAATGACAATTTGTTGTGTGCATCTGGCACACTGGGTTGAAGATGAATGCGTTACATACAAGTGTAAGTGTGTGTTTTCTGATGATTGATTGATGGGAGTCTGTGATGATAGTGATAGGGCTGCTGTTTGCAATCTATGTAGCATAGCCTTCAGTTCAACACTGGTATTGCACCTGACTCTCACACCATGGGTTTATTTGTAAAAACACTGCTATAGCCTATTTTGACTGTAACTTGAGTGGGTACCCATTTGATAGCAGCAGTTCATAATCAGCAAGCATGTTCCAATATATTTATTTTGTAAGCCTTCTGATTTCCGATTATTTCTAAAGAGAAAGCATACAGTTGTACACATGCAATACTATTACTAACATACATATTACATTCTGATATGTATACAGTTGTTTTGATTGAACACATCACATTGTTTTTAGTGTTGTACTCATTATATTGATGTGTGTTCAGCAAAATATCATGTTGCCTGTCTCAGACAGTTGTAATGTGGTGTGCCTGTTATCCACAATGTTGTTGTTGTGTCTTTCGGCTTTTCCCGGTTAGGGGTCGTCACAGCGGAACTTCGGTCCGCTAATGTTTGGTAGTTGATTTTTACATGCCGAGTTACCAGCCCTGATGCACAACCTTCAACGAAGGTACACCCCTTCACACATGTCTCCATGCTGAAGATGCTCTAGCGGAGAATCGAACCGGACAGCGTCTTACTGTGAGGCGACAAAGCTACTGCAGCACCACCACCGCGGAATGCCTATTTATCCACAATACTGTTTGTTAATTTTCTCATTTATACAATGGTATCTTGTGTCCACCTATATACATCATTGAATACAGACAGTAAAATATGTTTTTGACCATTAATGCATTTTTACAAAGCTAATGATGTGTGTGTGTGTGTGTGTGTGTGTGTGTGTGTGTGTGTGTGTGTGTGTGTGTGTGTGTGTGTCTAAGCATATGGAATTTTCAGAAAAGAATACTGTTGTCCTTTTTTAGGAGTACGACATATAGGACCATGGGTAACTCTGTCCATAATGGATGTGTCTCATTCCCTGTGTACATTTTCATCATAATGATATTGTGTTGTGCTCTGAATACTGACACAGAAATGTACCTTTGATAAGTGAGCATTCATTGACATAACTGCTGATGTGCTGTAATGATGCTCATAGGGGTTTCCTCTACTCCATAATGAGCAGTGTGGTTGACATACAGAGCTCACCTAAACAATCCTATCTTGGTTTGTGATTTACTGTGGAGCTGACTGATGAGAGAAGGCTTATTTGAATTTATATTTATTTTTTATCACACTGTTTTTTACTGTTTGTAGGAAGGAAATGACAGCTTGTAAACAGACAAGATCTAGCAATCCCAATAGGCCTAGCCAGCTATAAATTCCTGTAAAGGGATTGCGGCTTTTGTCTGACTTTTAGAACTTGTACAGTCAGAACAACTTTACTATACTTACTTTAGTATTTAGTTGTACAGTACTTGTGTTATTTTGTCATAGAAGTTGATTTAAGTTCTGTTTGAATTCTGTGGTTACTGATTTTGATTAGTCTTTTCTTTTATAATTAATTTGTAGCTGAATATGGATTCCTTAAATGACTATGCTATTAATGATTTGCTAAAATACAAATATCTTGTACAGTGTAACAAATGCTATGCATATTTAAAGGTAGCACCTGATAACAATGGTGATCTGTTTTCCTCATGTCAAAAGTTGGATGATTTGCTTACCATTATTAGAGGTGTGCCTTTGTTGAAGGTTGGGCGTCGAGCTGGCACCTCGGCACCTGTAAAAAATCTACTGCCAATCGTAAGTGGACCGGAATTCCACTGTGACGACCCCTAACCAGGAAAAGCTGAAAGAAGAACATTAGAAGTAAATCTAGACTTACTGGTGATTGCTCTTGTGCAATTAGCATGGCTTGGATAACTGTTCTTACATATATTAATGACTGGACTGGTGAGATATATAACGCTAGGCAAAGAGCAAATAGAACACATTTAGGAAATTATGTGTCTATTGTCTGTAAAGATCATTCAACTGCTATGAAACAAGATAATGCCGCTGACAACTTTGGAATTCTGGATGCAAGTATTCAGCAATCTGAGGATGCAGAGTGTTTGGAAGGAAACAAAAAAGAAAGGAAGGAAGAACTTCACAACAAACAAGAAAGAAAGAAAAAGAAACTGATAAATGTCTGTAAAGTAAAGAGAATATGTACTAAAAAGGACACTGCGTTGTTATGTAACACACAAATTACAGGGAATGATAGAATTTTTCTATCAGAAAACCTTCAATCTACAGCAAAAGACATCATTTTTCCAAAACAGAAGGTAGAAAAAAAGAGGCAAGGGGCAGGTGTAAAGGAAAAAAATCAAAATTGAACATGGAAGGACTGAAAAAAATTACTGTAAGAAAAAAAGAAGAGAAAGGCAGATGACCACATGGCTCAAGCTGTGAATGTACAAAGCCAGATGTATGAGAATTGTATGCTTGCAAATTTAATAGGCAATGAAAACACTGGGATTAATAAGACTAATGGTGATGAAGATCATTCCTGTCTAACAAGTGATTATGATTATGCAGATATTACTGTATTAGAAGCGGAAGATTCTTCAGATCTGGTCAGAAAAGATATTCTTGTAATTGCAGACTCAATTATTAGAGGAACTGATACTTATATTTACAGAGAAGATAACGAACATATGCTTGCCAGAAGCAAAAATAGAAGATGTGAGACAAGCTTTGGAACGCCTTAATGTAAGGAAGTACGGATCTGTTTTTACTAATGTTGGTACAAATTATCTCATCTGAAAGGACCCTCTGACTGTTAGTAGGGAACTTACAGCCTCTTAGATAGTATAGCTTTTACTGGTGTTAGGATATATTTTTCACAAATCACATATAGAAAGAATAGTCAGATTTTTGGGGGTAAAAACTACATGGAAAAATGTCCTGTTTTAAAAAAATGGAAATGTGCAGTGCATCCAAACAATTTTGGGCACACTTGTTCAGACAGGGTGGCATGCTTTTGTTAAGATCAGGGAAAATATTTTTTTGCAGTGGATATTTTGCAACATTTGACAAAATCTAGGCAGCATTTTTGCCAGGTCGAAAATTTAACAGTTCACAGATAGCAATATTTTATGCATCTCTGATGGTTGTTAATAGTAACAGTATTAATAATAAAGTTTTTATTGGAAAATTTTCTACGTTCCCACAAGACTGATGTTGTTATTGTTTGTGAAACATGGTTAAAGAACAATAACTGGAAACCAGTTCTGTCAGGGTATAAATGTTTTTACTGTAGCAAAAAAACTCAGATTTGGCCGGCTAAGATCTAGCTGTATTCAACTGGACATATAAGAGAATTTAAGTACCTTTTATCTGCACTTTTTTCCAAATAATACAGTATTTAAATTGATTTATTTGTGTTGCATGAATATTAACTGAAGTGGAAGTTTTACTCTGTTCTTCAGTTAGTGCTTGCTTGAATTTTATTGTCTGTTAGTAAATGCATGTGGGGGTAGCCATATTCTTTGATTTCCTGTCACTGCCTATTTAAGTGGTACAGTTTGAAATATTTTCTGCTTAAAAACCTCAGCTTTGGCTGGCTAAAATCTAGTTGTATTCAACTGGACGTATAAGAGAATTTAAGTACCTTTTATCTATGCTTTATTCAAATATTACAGTATTTAAATTGATTTATTTGTGTTGCATGAATATTAACTGAAGTGGACATTTTGACTCTGTTCTTCAGTTAGTTTCCCCACCCACCCTCCCTGTTTCCTAGTGTCTTTGAAACTGCTCACCCCTCTTGTAAATTTGTGTTTGGATACTCCTTCTGGGCCCATCTCATTTGCTCACTCAACTGAGTGCAGTGACATCATATTCTGATTTCAGGCACTCCTACTGTGTAAAAAGAGAGCATCTGGGAAAGAGAAAAAAAAATTAAGCTTGTTTCCTGCCTTTCCTGTTAAGTGGTCTAGACTGTTTGTAGGCTTCTGAGCCCTTCTGTGTTGTAGGGAAGCCTTCTAGCTTAGTTTTGTTTCTTATAACTAGCCAGTTTTCTAGTTTCAGCACTCAAATCTGTTTTTTTGAACTCAGCACTTGTTCAGAACTCATTGTAAGCACTACATAAGCTGCAAATTACTACAGCACTCAACTTTCCTCACTTGTCTAGAGGAAAGCAGTTTTTAGTACTTAATAAATAAGCACCTATAGCGGTGGTGGTGCTGCGGTAGCGTTGTCGCCTCACAGTTAGACGCGTCCGCTCGATTCTCAGTAAAGCGATAAATAAGCACCTATCCAGGCTTGTCTAAGGGCAGCTCCCAGTGTTTTCTCCTATCTACCTGATGAATCTGGGCATCTTGGGGCAATGCAGCAATTGCCTCATGTACACAGACAACCCTCTCCTCCTATCACCCAACACTACAACCTGTGAGAGATGCACTTATATAGCCAAACTGGAAGCAAAGCTCTCTTCACCCAAGACTGGACTAGACAGTCAAGAGGAGAAGGTAAACACTTGCACCACACCACACTCATCACATAGTCCCTCAAAACCTACACCACCAAAACACACACATAGAAACACAAAACACACACCTACATTCGCGGAGGCTCTCAATAAAAACCTGCCCAAGCATCAGGGACCTCCAAAGCATAAAAGCAAGCAAACTCCACCCCCCCAACACAACCCAAATGACACATAGCCCACAAACTCAGTGTGCCACTCAACCACAGCCCATAAGGTATAACAACGTACCCAACACTCTAGTCATAGGTGACTCTATAGTCAGGCACACTGATGTTTCACTCACTAGACTAAACAAGAAGAAAGTTACTGTCAGCTGCCTGTCAGGTGCCAGGATCCGCCACATAACGCATGCACTCAGGTCACTTCACAATAAGTACAAATATGACACTGTCATTGTCCATGTTGGTGTGAATGACCTGAGACGTACCTCCCTGGACTACATGAAAAGAGACATGGAGGAGCTCTCCGCTCTTGTATCCTAGGCAGGTATGACCCTAACCCTGAGTAGTATCCTGCCATCACCCAGAATTATACCACAGTACAAGGACAAAATGATTGACTTCAACAATTGGCTAAGCTTCTGGTGTCATGCTAAGGGGATCCAGTATTTGTCTGCCTGGGATGGCATGATCGACAGACCACGATGCTTTGCCACAGATGGCCTGCACCTGTCACCCTTAGGATTCCGGATACTGGCTAAGGCTCTTGCCACCCCTATAGTGCCTTTTTTAGGCAAGGTTCAAATGACAAATTCACCACCGTAACAGGTACACGCAAGCAAAACCTGAGGGTAATGCTACTCAGTGCTAGAAGTCTAAACCTCAAAATGCACTCACTCGAGGCACTACTTAAAATGGAGAACATTGACATCTGTGCAGTGACAGAGACCTGGTTCAAAGCTCCAGAGAGCACCCCTGCATTACCAGGCTACAATTATTACCACACTTTTCAGCCACCTAACCCAGAACGAAGCACTAAAGGCGACGGCGTGTCCATATTCATTAAGGATATCCACACCTCCAGGCTAGTTGCACAGCATAATGCATCCGAGATTATCCAAGTGCAACTAACTCTAGGCAAGACCGCAATCCAAATTGTAGCTTGCAATAGACCCCCCCCCACCATGCCCCAGGATTCCCACTCCTCATTTCTTGATACACTGGAAAGTATTAGGGTACAACCCAACACCCTAATAATGGGCAATTTCAACTACCCCACCATTAACTGGGAAAACTACTTATGTACCAACACTTTTGCTCAACGTTTTCTAGAATTCATAAATTCCAATGCCTTGGATCAACTTATTCACACCCCCACCAGGGGCAGCAATATCCTAGACCTGGTCATTACCAACATGGGAAACCGGTGTTCCACACCAGAGGTCAATTCCTTGTTGGTCAGATCTGACCACAAGCTAATCAGCCTAGACATCCACATCCCACCCCCAATTAGGGAAACCATCGTAAAAAACTTCTTCAAAGCCAACTTCACACTTCTTAAGACAGAAGTGGCAAACTTCATGACACCCATGCAGACGGACAATAGACGTATGACTGCTGAATCCTACACAAATGCACTTTATAAGCACTTACACAAGTGCATGGATCATGCTATCCCTAATAGAACCAAGATGTTATCCTCCAAAAAAAGGAAGCCAATCTGGTGGTCCTCTGCCATAAACAAACTCTACAACAGAGAAAAGAAACTGTTGCAAAAAAGAGTAAAATCCCATGACTGGAGGATCTCCCTGGTCAACCTCAGTAAGAAGCTGAGATCCCTCATGAAATCCTCCAAAGCTAGTTACGAAAACAATATTGCCACTGACTCTAAAGACACCCACAAGCCACAAAGCATTCTATAGCTATGTCAAGAATCTCAATGGGAACACTCAGATCTGCTCTGAGTTACAGCACAATGGCACTAAATATACAAAACCAACTGATATTGTCAACATCCTGGCAGATAGGTTCAGTGCTAACTTTAACCCCCTCTCGCCCCTAGAGGGCCCATCTCTATACTGGAAGAATGCAAAGTTTCTATAATCACGGCTGCAGAGGTAAAAAACACACTCTCCAAAGCCAAGAACACAGCATCCATGGGACCTGACAATATCCCAGGCTGCGTTCTACATGAACTACAGAATGAACTGGCACCCTACCTAAGTACCATGTTCAATCATAGCCTCACCTCAGGCTTTGTACCCACTGAATGGTGCACCGCAACAGTTATCCCACTCCACAAAGGGGGAGCCACGACGGACCCCAGGAACTATCGGCCCATTAGCCTGATGAGCCTGGTCTGCAAGGCCATGAAACGTATCATCATGGAACTCATAAACAAAGACATTGGTAATCTCCAAACTCTGGACCCTACCCAGTTCGGATTTGTAAAAGGCAGATCATGTTTCCTAAACCTGATTGACTTCTTTGAAGCAATCACCAAAGCCATAGATGAGGGTAAAGTGGTTCACACAGCTATTCTAGATCTCGCCAAGGCTTTGACACCATCCCTCACTCTAGAATTATAGATAAGCTCACTAAACTAGGTATAAATCCCTATGTCACAAGATGGGTTGCCAACTGGCTCACGGACAGAACCCACACTGTGAAAGTAGCGGATACCAAATCCGACTTCAGACCAGTGACAAGTGGAGTACCACAGGGTTCAGTCTTGGGTCCTCTCCTGTTTGGTATCTACTTCTCTGAAGTGCAGGCTAACACAGAAGGCCTTTGGCTAACAAAGTTTGCAGATGACTGCAAACTAGGAGCCATAATCGAAACTCTTAATGATGTGGACATACTACAAAAGGGCCTCACTGAGACAGATACCTGGTGTCAAAGCCATGGCCTGAAGCTCAATGCCAAAAAGTGTATTGTCATCTCCTTTGGTAAAAACTCTGTACCCATGAACTACCACATAGCTGGTAGTCTACTTAATGCCGAAAATGTGATAAGAGACCTTGGGACACAGGTGGACAGTAGTCTCTCCTTTGATAATCACATCGCCACAGTGGTCAGGAAATCCTTCTAAGTGGCTCATCTCATCACAAAAGGATTCTCATCCTGAAAAAAAGAGGTCATTGTTCCCCTCTACTCATCACTCATTAGACCCATTATAGAGTACAACGCCCCTTTTGGTATGTACCTCACAAGACATCTACAACAACTGGAAAGACCACAGAAATACCTCACAAAGAGGATTACCTGCCTCAAACAGATGCCCTATGCAGACCATCTCAAAAAACTACAACTTTACTCCATCGCATATCGCCTACTCAGGGGCGATCTCTGCCTAACATACAAAGCTATGTCAAACCCAGAGCTGTTGGACATGCTCCACTTAAAGAAATCCCCATCCCTCCGAGCTACACGCTCTAGGGACATAAACCTTGTCACCACAATAAACAGAACATGCTGGAGGAATAGATTATTGTCCCAGAGACTTCCCATACTCTGGAACAGACTACCTATCCATGTCAAACAGAGCTCCTCATTAGCACTCTTCAAGAAAAATATTGATGATTGGATGGGAAATAGGAAATTCATCCCAGGAATCACTTCAATGGCACAGGAAAATAATTTTCTTGGTTGGCGAAAGCCAGGGTATATTTTGGCTAGGCTTATATAGGCCCTAGGGCCAATAGCCTAGTACCTACCTATGAACCTATAAGACATTCTAACAAAAAGTCAGGTGGAGGTGTTATAATAGGGATTAAAGATAGTTATGAGATATGTGATTATTACATGTTCAGTGATAACACCAATACTATAGACTGTGTAACTGTGACAATAAAGACAACCCTGGAACCTATAACAATTGTTGGAATGTATAGACCACCAAAGTCAAGTGCTGATGACCTAGAGGAATTCATAGATCCCATGCATAAAACACAAGAAGGAAAAATAATATTAGCTGAGACTTAAATTTACCATAAACAGACTGGAAAAATATTGATTCAACAACATTAGTAAGGAATTTATTCAAGCATATATTCAGAAACAACAAGTGCTTCGGATTGTAAAAAAAAATACTAGGGAACGGAGTATACTAGACATTGTTTGTGTTCCTACAGAAATTACTTACTTCAAGTCAAGTTTTACCACCTTTGATGTGCAGTGATCATGGGGTATAAAGGTTAATTTGTTGCTAGATAACTAATGCACAGAAGGTTAATTACAGATTATATGGAAGCAAAACAGTCAATATGTAAAAATAACTGGAGTGATGTGGAAAGTTTTGAAAGAGAAATTGTTTGAGTGCAAAAAAAAATGTTTAACATCAGGATCTAGGCATTGGACATCAGAGGGTACATTTCCATAAGAACAAGATACCCGATTAAGGTGAGAGACAAAAACTATAAGAAACGGAAGAGAGGTCAAACTGCATTTTTGAAAACTGAAATAAACAAACTGGACAGACAAATTAAGCACAGTGTGAGACAAGATCAAGAAACTTTTGAAGCAAATTCAAATTTATATAAAGATATTGAGCATAATAGGAAACCTTTTTACAGATACATAATATGTGGAAGAGTAAAGACATGCAAATTGATAAACTGTGGGCAAATTCTAAAATTTATTCTCAGATACAACAATTTATAGATATATTTACAAAATCTTATGCAGAACAGTTTGACTCCACAAAGGGGGTGACAAATTGTTCTAGTGACATCCAGGTAACCTCAGATACTGGAATCAAATTAGATTATATTGAAAAAGAACTACACAAACTTGATCCAAACAGAGCCCAGGGAGGAGACAGAATTAATAATGACTTGAGAACACTTGAGCAAGAACTTACAGTACTGTTATATCTATTATTCACTAGGTCACATAAATATGGGGAGATTCCTCAAGATTGGAGACATGCACTTATTAAACATATCTTTAAGGGAAATGGGAGTAGGACAAACCCAGAGTCATATAGACCCTTGCATTTACTTTCATGTTGTGGAAAAATAATGGAGAAGGTAATATTGGATAAGTTATTGTCAGAAATGGATAGATTGGGACTTGAAACCATATATCAGCATGCACGTTGAAAATAGATTGATTACAACCTTTTAGCATGATGTTCTATATCAATATAATAACAGCTATGAATGAAAAATTGTGCTGTGATGTAATTTATATAGATTTAACTTCAGCATTTGACAGGGTCATACACAAAACACTGATCAAAAAATTAGAACAACTAGGTATTAATGTGCTCTTAATAAGATGGCTAGCTTCATGGCTTCCAGATAGGACATGGCAAGAATCATACAGCAACTGGACAGGTAAAATTCTTGTTTACAGCCAGGGTGTCCCACAGGGCTTTGTCCTAGGCCCATACTTGTTTAGATTGTATCTGTCAGACCAACCTTTTTATCTGAGGTATTCTATAGTCTGTATGCAGATGACCTGAAATTGGGAAAACTGATTACATGTGTTACAGGTAAGGCATGTCTGCAAAATAACTTGACTAAATTGACCATTTGGGAACAGAAGAATAATATGCTGATAAATACATAGAGAACTAAGCAGATGAGATTTTGGAGATATAAAATGAAAGGTGAATATTTAATACAGCACATAGTGATTGAAACTGTAGGCTCATTTAAGGACCTGGGTATATGGGTAGTTCCAGCTATGAGTTTTCTAATCATATAGTTATAAAGCTATATGTTGTTTAAAAAGATTTATAAAGTCTAGGAAATCAGAAATGATGAAGTCATTGTATATTGTTACATTAGACGCAAACTTGAGTATGGAATGACAACATGGAAACCTTAGAGGTAACAAGCATGAATAAACTGGAAAGAGAAAGTACAGTTGTGTACACCTACCATAAATGTAGATGTTCGAGTGTATTCACCGTTGCAGTCATGACTGTAGGGTTCTCCCCTGCCGGCAGGTAGCCCCAGGTCGGCCAGAATCCCAAAGTCTGGGTCCAGCGTCGGCTGTTCAACCATGCTCCCTGACGTCAGAGCGCCAGGAGTACAAAGCTGACAGCCGACGCCATCTTCTCCAGTTTTTCTTGCCCCAGATGTCAGGAGTCCCAAAATGAAAAAGGTCCCATAACCTTTGCAAATACACCTCAGAAGAATGGTGAAAAAAAGGAAATAAACAGAAGTAAAAACAACAGGGGACAGGAGGGAGGGAAACCCAGACTGCAACAGTGAAGACACTCGAACATCTACATTTATGGTAGGTATACACAACTGTACTATGTTCATTGTGTTTCACTGTTGCAGTCATGACTGTAGGGTAGAATCCCAAAGCTGAAAGAAAGGGAGGTGGTCATAAAGAGGAAGGGGCGGCTAAATGGCCCTGCAAGACTGCAGAGGCAAAGCCTGCCCTAGACTTAGAGTAGAGAGGTAGATTGTAGTGCTTAGAAAAAGTATGCACTGAACTCCAAGTTGCAGTTTCCAAAATGTCCTTGGTAGGAACTCCCCTGAGGAAGGCCGCAGAAGTGGCAGCAGCTCTGGTGGAATGAGTCCGTATACTCCCTGGGATTTGCTTTCCATGGTGAGAATAACAAAATCTGATTCCATGAGCAATCTATTTAGAAATGGTCTGTTTTGAAATGGCTTTACCTTGGGAACATGAAGCATAAGAAACAAACAATTGTTCTGATTTTCTGAAGTCCTTGGTTCTGTTCAGGTAAAAACGTAGTTGTCTGTGTACATCCAAGGAATGTAAGATCCTTTCCCCTTTATTTTGAGGAGTGGGGAAAAAGGTTGGCAAGTGGATAGTTTGATTTAAAGCCACTTTGGAAACCACCTTAGGCATGAAGGTAGGATTAGTCCTCAAAGATACCCTGTCTTGATGAAAAATAATATAAGGTTCCACAGCCATAACAGCTTGTAACTCTGAAACTCTCCTGGCAGAGGTTAGGGCTAACAGGATATCTGTCTTCCAAGATAAAAACTTGATGTCAGAAGAGGCAGCAGGCTCAAAAGGAGGCAAGGTTAGTTTTTCCAAAACATAGTTGAGATCCCAAGCAGGAATGAGAGGAGATCTAGGAGGTCTTAAGTTCTGAGCTACTCTGAGAAACTGTCTCATTAGCTGGTGGGAAAAGATGGGAGGGTCTGTATTATAATGAGCAGAAATAGCAGAGGCATGTATCTTAATGGAAGAGAAAGAGAGACCCTTATGTAAGAGATCTGTCAAGTAAAGTAAAATTAAAGTAATATTAGGAAGAAGAGGATCAGAATCCTGAGCCTGCATCCAGGAACAAAATCTTTTCCATTTTCCTGCATAAGATTTTCTAGTGCTAGGACATCTGGCTTCTAAAATGACATCCATAACCTGCTTGGGCAGTAAAGAAGAAATCAAAGACCCTGGATTAACCAGGCCACCAGGCTGAGAGTTCCGACATGAGAGTGTAGAACCTGGCCCTGATGTTGGGACAGAAGGTTCGGAGACTGAGGTAAAACCCAAGGGGGCTCCAGGCATAGTTTTTTTAGAGTTGGATACCAAAACTGCCGAGGCCAATTTGAAGCCAGCAAGATTATCATCTTGGGCTTGTCCTGTTTTATCTTCAATAAAACCCGTGGAAGAAGAGGAAAAGGCGGAAAGGCATATCCCGAGAGGTTCCTCCAACTGAATGACAGGGCATCCACTTTCCAAGCTTCTCTGTGGAAAGTCCTGGTGCAAAAATTCTGTAGTTGGTGATTGAGATGGGATGCAAAGAGGTCTATGTGAGGACATCCCCAGACTGCTGTTATCATCCTGAATATTCTGGTGTCCAGCATCCACTTGTGCGGATCCGAAAGGTTTCTGCTCAGACTGTCTGCCAGGAAGTTCTGTTTCCCTGGTAGAAACTGAGCTTGAAGATCCAGATTGCAAGCTAGAGCTGTGTTCCATAGATCCATGGCTAGTCTGCAAAGGGGGTAGGAATGAGATCCCCCTTGCTTGTTTATGTACCACATAACTGTGGTGTTGTCTGTTCGTATTAGCAGTTGTCCTGGTTGTAAAAGATTCCTGAAGGCCAATAGAGCTTTCTGAACGGCTAACATTTCCTTTAAATTGATATGCAGGTGCTTCTGATCCTTTGTCCAAAGGCTCTGCAAACAATTGCCCTGAAAATGGGCTCCCCAAGCATAATCCGAGGCGTCCATGGTTAAAATCTGAGTGGCAGGAGGAAGACGGAAGGGTTTCCCTTTGTTTAGAGCACATGCCCTGGACCACCAAAGAAATTCCTTTTGAAGGCAAGGAAGGACGGAGATCAGTATGTCTAAACTGTGGCAATGCTGAGACCATACACTTTTTAGGTACCACTGTATTTTCCTCATGTGTAGTCTTGCATATGATATGAGAAGGATGCAGGAGGCCATGTAACCCAAAGCCTGAAGGAATTTCCTTGCAGATAGTTGAGTTAGAGTTGCCAAGGTTCTGAAAGTTGAAGCCAGCTGTAATTGTTTTTCGGATGTCAGAAATGCCATCTGGGTTGTGGTGTTTAGAAGTGCACCCAGAAAAGTTATCTGTTGTGATGGTGTCAAATTTGACTTTTTTATGTTTACAGAGAATCCCAGGAACTTGAGGAGGTTCTGTACAAATTCTAGATGCTGGAGTAAGACATCCTTGCTGTCTGCCTGAATTAGGCCTCGATCCGGCCTTGAACCTGAGGTATTTTCTGCGATCCTGCCTGATGGGAATGTGTAAATATGCCTTCTTTAAATCCAAAGTTACCATCCATGAATCTTTGGACAGCATTAGAAGTAGCTGCTGAAGAGTAAGCATCTTGAATTTTAGAATCTCTAGAAAGGTGTTCAAGACCAACAGATCCAGAATGGGTCTCGATAAGTTTTGCTTCCTTGGGACTAGAAAAAGCCTTGAGTAAAAACCTTTTCCCATCTCTGAAAGAGGAACCAGTTCTATGGCATTCATAGGTTCATAGGTTGGTACTATGCTATCAGCCCTAGGGCCTATACAAGCCTAGCCATAACAATTCCCTGGCTATTTCTTCCCACATTATTTACTTTCCTGGACCCCTGTCTAGCAGGGTGACTGACGTGATCCCTGGGGTGAATTTCCTTTCTCCCATCCAATCGTCAAGGTTCCTCTTGAAGAGGTTCAAAGAGGCACTTTGCTTGACATGTATGGGCAATCTATTCCAGAGTCTGGGGAGTCTCTGGGTCAGGAACCTATCCCTCCAGCATGTTTTGTTTATTGTGATGACAAGGTTTAGATCCCTGGAGCGTGTAGCTCTGAGGGATTGGGATTTCTTTAAATGTAGCATGTCCAACAGCTCTGGGTTTGACATGGCCTTGTATGTTAAGCAGAGATCGCTTCTGAGTAGACGATATGCGACAGAGTATAGCTGGAGTGTTTAAGGCGTCAGCGTGGGCATCTGCTTTAGGCCTGTGATTCTTTTAGTGAGGTATTTCTGAGGCCTTTCCAGTTGTTGCAGATGTCTTGGGAGGTACATACCAAATGGGGCATTGTATTCTATAATGGGTCTAATGAGGGATGAGTACAGTGGGACAATGACCTCCTTTTTTCTGGATGAAAAGCCCTTTGTGATGAGGTGTGCCACATAGAAGGATTTCCTGACTGTTGTGGCAATGTGGTTATCGAAGGTGAGACCACTGTTCACCTGTGTCCCTAAGTCTCTTATCACACTTTCTGTGTTTAGTGTACTGCCACCTATATGGTAATTCATGGATACATGTTTTTTCCCAAAGGGGATAACAATACATTTCTTGGCATTGAGCTTGAGCCCATGGCTCTGGCACCAAGCATCTGTTTCTGTAAGGCCCTTTTGTAGAGTATCCACATCATTTGGGGATTCAATAATGGCTCCCAGTTTGCAGTCATCTGCAAACTTTGTTAGCCAGAGTGCCTTAGTGTTGACCTGTACTTCAGAGAAGTAAATGCCAAACAAGAGCGGCCCCAGGACTGAACCCTGACGTACTCCACTTGTCACTTGTCTGGAGCTGGATTTGGAGTCGGCTACTTTTACAGTGTGGGTTCTATCAGTAAGCCATTTAGCAACCCATTGGGTGACATAGGGATTAATGCCCAACTTAGTAAGTTTATCTATGATTCCAGAGAGGTGGATAGTGTCAAAGGCCATGGCAAGGTCTAGATAGGCTGTGTGGACCACCTTACCCTTGTCCATGGCTCTGAAGACTGATTCAAAGAAGTCAATCAGGTTCAGGAGACAAGATCGGCCCTTCACAAACCCAAACTGGGTGGGGTCCAGTGTTTGAAGGTTGCCAATGTCTTTGTTTATAAGTTCCATGATAATACACTCCATGGCCTTGCAGATAAGGCTTGTCAGACTGATGGGACAGTAGTTTCCGGGATCCAAGGTGGATCCCCCCTTGTGGATTGGGATAACTGTAGCTCTGCACCACTCAGTGGGCACGAAACCTGAGGTGAGGCTATGATTAAACATGACACTTAGGTGAGGTGCCAGTTCATATTGTAGTTCATGTAGTACACAGCCCAGGATGTCATCTGGTCCCATGGATGCTGTATTCTTGGCTTTAGAGAGTGCGTTTTGTACCTGTGTGGCCATTATTACTGGAATTTGGCAATCTTCCGGTATTGAGATGGGCCATTTAGGGGGTGGGAGGGGGGTGAAGTTGGCACTGAATCGATCTGCCAGGATATTGGCAATATCCTTCGGATAAGTATATTTAATGCCATTCTGTTTTAGTTCAGAGCAGATCTGAGCATTACCATTTAGATTCTTGACATAGTTATAGAATGCTTTGTGGTTGTCTTTGGAATCTTTGGCAATTTTATTTTCTTAACTAGCTTTGGAGGATTTTATGAGGCATCTCAGTTTCTTACTGAGGCTAGTAAGGGAGTTTTTTGCATCCTGGGATTTTCCTCTTTTCTGCAAAAGTTTCTTCCTTTTGTTGTAAAGTTTGTTTATGGCAGGGGACCACCAGATTGGCTTCTTTTTTTGGATGAGAGCATTTTGGTTCTATTTGGGATGGCACGATTCATGCATGAGTGGATGTGCTCGTACAGTGCCTTAGTGTAGGATTCAGCAGTTGAACTTTCAGTTCCGTCTGCATGGGTGTCATGAAGTTTGTCACTTCTGACTTGAGTAGCATGAAGTTGGCTTTGGAGAAGTTTTTATGGTGGTTTCTTTACTGGGGGTGGGGTGGGATGTGGATGTTAAGGGTGATTAGCTTATGGTCAGACCTGACTAACGAGGGGTGACCATAGGTATGGAGCATTGATTTCCCATGTTGGTAATGACCAGGTCTAGGATATTGGAGCCCCTGGTGGGACTATGGATTAGTTGATCCAGGGTGTTGGAATTTATGAGTTCCAAGAACCGTTGCGCAAAGGTGTTGGGACATGAGTAGTTTTCCCAGTTAATGGCAGGGTAGTTAAAATCACCCAGTATTAGGGTGTTTGGTTCTATCTTAATATTTTCCAGTATGTTTAGAAAGGTGTAGTGAGAATCTTGGGGTATGGTGGGGGATCTGTAGCAAGCTACAGTTTGGATTGCAGTCTTACCTAGTGTTAGTTGCACTTGGAGAATTTCAGACACATTGTGTTGGCCAACTAGCCTGGTGGTGTGAATATCCTTGGTGAGTATTGACACTCCTCCACCTTTAGTGTTTCGGTCCTGGTTTGGTGGCCGAAAAGTGTGGTAAGAGTTGTAGCCTGGTATTGCAGGGGTGCTCTCTGGAGCCTTGAACCAGGTCTCAGTTACTGCACAGATATCGATGTTCTCCATTTTAAGGAGTGCCTCGACAGAGTGCATTTTGAGGTTTAGACTTCTAGCATTGAGTAGCATTACCTTCAGATTTTGCATGCTTGTACCTGTTACGGTGGTGGTTTTGTCCTTTGAAGTTTGCCTAAAAAAGGCACTATAGGGGTGGCAAGAGCCTTAGCCAGTAACCTGAATCCCAGGGGCGACAGGTGCAGACCATCTCTGGCAAAGCATCGTGGTCTGTCAATCATGTCATCCCAGGCAGACAAATACTGGATCCCCTTTGAATGACACCATAAGCTTAGCCAATTGTTGAAGTCAATCATTTTATCCTTATATTGTGGTATAATTCTTGGCAAAGACAGGATGCTACTTAGGGCTAGGGTCATACCTGCCTGGGCCACATGATCCGAGAGCTCTTCCATGTCTCTTTTCATGTAGTCCAGGGAGGTATGTCTCAAGTCATTCACTCCAACATGGACAATGACAGAGTCATATTTGTACTTGTTGTAGAGTGACTTGAGTGCATGCGTTATGTGGCGGATCCTGGCACCCGAAAGGCAGCTGACTGTAATTTTCTCCTTATTCAACCTGGTGAAAGGGACATCAGTGTGCCGGACTATAGAGTCACCTATGACTAAAGTGTTAGGTACATTGTCTTGCCTTAGGGGCTGTTGCTGGGTGGCACACTGGTGTTGTGAACTATGTGACACATTGGCTGTGATTGGTGTTTGTTTGCGTTTCAGCTTCAGAGGTCTTTGTTGCTTGGGCAGGTTACAGTTAAGGGCCTCTGCATATGTGGATTTAGTGTTGCTATATGTGGGTGTTGGTGGTGTGGGTTTAGAAGGGCTATGTGTTGCTTGAGGTGTAGTGTGGGTGTTAACCTTCTCCTCTTGACTGTTTAGCACAATATTGGGTGGAGAGAGCTTTGCTTCCATTTTGGGTATGTAAGTGCATCTCTCACAGGTTGCAGTGTTGGGTGGTAGGAGGAGAGGGTTGTCTGTGTACATGAGGCAATTGCTGCATTGCCCCAGTATGCCCATATTCACCAGGTGGACAGGAGAAATCACTGGAAGCTGACCCTTGGACATGCCTGGTTTGGTGCTTTTTTTTTTCTTTGTAAAGTATAGGAGCTGTTTCCTTAGCAAGGTACTTTGCAATTATAGGCTGCTTAGTGCCTACTATTAATTTCTCCTTGTTAACAAGGAGAGTTCAGTGCTTGTATGAGTTTAAGACTTCCTAGTGCTTTCCAGCAGGTATTAGAGAAAGTGCTAGTCACAGGGATGCTTAAAGGTAAGATTGAAAAAAATGCACTCTGCAGTGTGCACTAGAGAAGTTAGATGTGAAAGTAGGTAACTTGAGTTTTACCTGTTTAAAAAGTTAAGGTTTAGTGGAGAGTTACTATTTTTAAAACAGCAAGATGGATTGAAAGGGGTGGTCACTTTTGTATTTTGGTAATATGAAATACTGTAGGATGGCCAATAAATTTAAATAATTGAAGGGGTGGGATTTCAAAAATGATGATTTTGTGATTACTCACATAAGCCAGTAAAAGTAGAGAGAAATGAGATATATGGTCAGATTAACATAAGAGCCGGGCAACTAGAAAGACAGTGGTATTTAACAAGACAACTTAAATGGGTGGGAGGGTGGGAAAAAATTCTGACTGACTCAGAACAGAGAGAGCTGTGGTCTCTTTTGAAGTTTTAATATGCTGTTAAAACAGAATGCAAGCAAAACACAAGGTAAAGAAAACAAACTACAGTATTCAAAATATAGAAAGGCAATACAGTAATACAAAAAATAAAAGCAAACTAACCTTTCCTTCACAGCAAAGTGTAGCAGAGTCTGGATGAGCCTTTCTGGTAAAGCACTGAAATGTTTTAGTTTACTCCTTAAATAGAAATTTTAGTTCCTAGCTCCACCCCCTCTGTTAACAAGTGATTAACCTTAAGTGACCTCTTCTGTCTTATGAATGAGTCCTTAATTAATCAGTTCTTATTTCTGCCTGACTCAGAACAGAGAGAGCTGTGGTCTCTTTTGAAGTTTTAATATGGTGTTAAAACAGAATGCAAGCAAAACACAAGGTAAAGAAAACAAACTACAGTATTCAAAATATAGAAAGGCAATACAGTAATACAAAAAATAAAAACAAACTAACCTTTCCTTCACAGCAAAGTGTAGCAGAGTCTGGATGAGCCTTTCTGGTAAAGCTCTGAAATGTTTTAGTTTACTCCTTAAATAGAAATCTTAGTTCCTAGCTCCACCCCCTCTGTTAACAAGTGATTAACCTTAAGTGACCTCTTCTGTCTTATGAATGAGTCCTTAATTAATCAGTTCTTATTTCTGCCTGACTCAGAACAGAGAGAGCTGTGGACTCTTTTGAAGTTTTAATATGCTGTTAAAACAGAATGCAAGCAAAACACAAGGTAAAGAAAACAAACTACAGTATTCAAAATATAGAAAGGCAATACAGTAATACAAAAAATAAAAGCAAACTAACCTTTCCTTCACAGCAAAGTGTAGCAGAGTCTGGATGAGCCTTTCTGGTAAAGCTCTGAAATGTTTTAGTTTACTCCTTAAATAGAAATTTTAGTTCCTAGCTCCACCCCCTCTGTTAACAAGTGATTAACCTTAAGTGACCTCTTCTGTCTTATGAATGAGTCCTTAATTAATCAGTTATTATTTCTGCCTGACTCAGAACAGAGAGAGCTGTGGTCTCTTTTGAAGTTTTAATATGCTGTTAAAACAGAATGCAAGCAAAACACAAGGTAAAGAAAACAAACTACAGTATTCAAAATATAGAAAGGCAATACAGTAATACAAAAATAAAAGCAAACTAACCTTTCCTTCACAGCAAAGTGTAGCAGAGTCTGGATGAGCCTTTCTGGTAAAGCTCTGAAATGTTTTAGTTTACTCCTTAAATAGAAATTTTAGTTCCTAGCTCCACCCACTCTGTTAACAAGTGATTAACCTTAAGTGACCTCTTCTGTCTTATGAATGAGTCCTTAATTATTCAGTTCTTATTTCTGCCTGACTCAGAACAGAGAGAGCTGTGGTCTCTTTTGAAGTTTTAATATGCTGTTAAAACAGAATGCAAGCAAAACACAAGGTAAAGAAAACAAACTACAGTATTCAAAATATAGAAAGGCAATACAGTAATACCAAAATAAAAGCAAACTAACCTTTCCTTCACAGCAAAGTGTAGCAGAGTCTGGATGAGCCTTACTGGTAAAGCTCAGAAATGTTTTAGTTTACTCCTTAAATAGAAATTTTAGTTCCTAGCTCTACCCCCTCTGTTAACAAGTGATTAACCTTAAGTGACCTCTTCTGTCTTATGAATGAGTCCTTAATTAATCAGTTCTTATTTCTGCCTGACTCAGAACAGAGAGAGCTGTGGTCTCTTTTGAAGTTTTAATATGCTGTTAAAACAGAATGCAAGCAAAACACAAGGTAAAGAAAACAAACTACAGTATTCAAAATATAGAAAGGCAATACAGTAATACAAAAAATAAAAGCAAACTAACCTTTCCTTCACAGCAAAGTGTAGCAGAGTCTGGATGAGCCTTTCTGGTAAAGCACTGAAATGTTTTAGTTTACTCCTTAAATAGAAATTTTAGTTCCTAGCTCCACCCCTCTGTTAACAAGTGATTAACCTTAAGTGACCTCTTCTGTCTTATGAATGAGTCCTTAATTAATCAGTTCTTATTTCTGCCTGACTCAGAACAGAGAGAGCTGTGGTCTCTTTTGAAGTTTTAATATGGTGTTAAAACAGAATGCAAGCAAAACACAAGGTAAAGAAAACAAACTACAGTATTCAAAATATAGAAAGGCAATACAGTAATACAAAAAATAAAAACAAACTAATCTTTCCTTCACAGCAAAGTGTAGCAGAGTCTGGATGAGCCTTTCTGGTAAAGCTCTGAAATGTTTTAGTTTACTCCTTAAATAGAAATCTTAGTTCCTAGCTCCACCCCCTCTGTTAACAAGTGATTAACCTTAAGTGACCTCTTCTGTCTTATGAATGAGTCCTTAATTAATCAGTTCTTATTTCTGCCTGACTCAGAACAGAGAGAGCTGTGGACTCTTTTGAAGTTTTAATATGCTGTTAAAACAGAATGCAAGCAAAACACAAGGTAAAGAAAACAAACTACAGTATTCAAAATATAGAAAGGCAATACAGTAATACAAAAATAAAAGCAAACTAACCTTTCCTTCACAGCAAAGTGTAGCAGAGTCTGGATGAGCCTTTCTGGTAAAGCTCTGAAATGTTTTAGTTTACTCCTTAAATAGAAATTTTAGTTCCTAGCTCCACCCCCTCTGTTAACAAGTGATTAACCTTAAGTGACCTCTTCTGTCTTATGAATGAGTCCTTAATTAATCAGTTCTTATTTCTGCCTGACTCAGAACAGAGAGCTGTGGTCTCTTTTGAAGTTTTAATATGCTGTTAAAACAGAATGCAAGCAAAACACAAGGTAAAGAAAACAAACTACAGTATTCAAAATATAGAAAGGCAATACAGTAATACAAAAAAATAAAAGCAAACTAACCTTTCCTTCACAGCAAAGTGTAGCAGAGTCTGGATGATCCTTTCTGGTAAAGCTCTGAAATGTTTTAGTTTACTCCTTAAATAGACATTTTAGTTCCTAGCTCCACCCCCTCTGTTAACAAGTGATTAACCTTAAGTGACCTATTCTGTCTTATGAATGAGTCCTTAATTAATCAGTTCTTATTTCTGCCTGACTCAGAACAGAGAGCTGTGGTCTCTTTTGAAGTTTTAATATGCTGTTAAAACAGAATGCAAGCAAAACACAAGGTAAAGAAAACAAACTACAGTATTCAAAATATAGAAAGGCAATACAGTAATACAAAAAATAAAAGCAAACTAACCTTTCCTTTACAGCCAAAAGAGCTTCCACCTGGTTTAAGGCTTCCGTCCATTGATGTTTTGGAAAGTCTGGCCATCCGCTTGGCCTTGTCAAGGTATGAAAATGGAATTTGTAACCTCTTAAAACCACATCCAAAACCCATTTGTCTTGGGTTATTTGAGTCCAATTTTGATAAAAAAGAGAGAGTTTTCCTCCGAGAGGGGCTTCCAGGCAAGAAGTTCCTGTAGCCCAACAGAGGGAGTCATTGAGTTTGTTTCCTTTGAGATTGTGACCTGTCCTCTCCTCCCCTAGGGGTGGAAGCATTCCACTGTCTTGGTCTATAAGCAGCTTGTGTTTGAGGCCTACCACTGGAGCATCTATATCTACCCCTCTGAGGCCTGTCTGAAGTGGGAAAGGACCAATTTTTTGAAGGCCAATTCCTGCTAAATCTAGGTGGCTGTACTTGTAAGAAATCTTTAACTGTTTGCATGGATTTCACCTTATCCTCCATCTTTTTAATCACCTGTTCAGCTTTTGATCCAAACAAAACATTATGCTGAACAGGAGCATCCAATAATTTAGCCTTTACTTGTTCAGGTAAATTTTGTTCCTTTAGCCATGCATGCCTTCTAATGACTGTGCCAGAGGCTGCAGCCCTACAAGAAGCCGCCAAGGCATCAAATCCACAGTGTAAACCATGCTTCCCAACCTGTTCAGAGGCATGCAATAAGTCATGTAATTCCTTATCATCTGCACAGGCAGAAATGGAAGTAAGCTTTTGTTTTAAGACAGACAAGAGAAATTGCTGGTATTTAAGCATATGGAACTGACAGTTTAAAGCCCTAATGGACAAAGTAGCAGAAGTGTACACCTTTTTGCCCCATCTTTCTAAGGATCGAGAATCTTTTTCAGTAGGAATGGGATTTTTGGCAGAAGCGGCCTTAACTCCCTTAGGACCCTGAGAAATGGTTTCAGGGTCAGCAGCAGGGTTCTTGTATAAAAACAGATGGGAATCAGGAACCCTGTAATATCTATCAGGCTTAACAGGAGCAGGAGGAAAAGAGTCAGGGGTTAAGTTAGCCTCCGAAAAGGCATCATCCACAATATCCAAAACAGGAGGAATAGCCAGGGGTCTATGTTGCGCAAGAAGAAGAAAATCCCTCAGTCTTTTCTTGGATTCCGAATACTCCTGTCCTTCCCAGTGGAAATGTTCCCTCATTTCATGCAAAGTTTCCAAGAGAAATCCTCAAGGGAGAAGCTGAAGGAATGGATTCTTCAGCATCAGAATCCTCATAAGGAGGGAAATAATATTCCTGATCAGAAGAAGAAACTGAGGAAACAGAAGCCTGATCAGAGGAATCATAATAAACATCCTGCCTTGGCCTTTTGTCTGGAGGGGGATGTGAACCCCTAATCATAGTAAGTAAATCCTCCGCCATCTTGAGTAATTGTTTCTGTGACTTGGGAGCCGGTTCAGAAGAGGCCTGTGTTGAAGTCTTTGATTTAGAAGGAGTCTTTTTCCTTTGGCTTTGCCTTTACTAGTAGCTGAGTAGGCCTGAAAACCCCTTCGGAAGCCAGTACCTGCACAGCAGCTCTGGACCCATCCGAAGGAGCATTGTCCGAAGGTCCTGCAACAGAAATATTTAAAGGCCTGGTTGGCTCCTCATGAGAGTCCATTTCGGCCGTCGGTTCTGAAATGGACGAGGACAGGGGCTGCAAAAGCTCCTCACTGACGACGGCCGAACCTGAAGCTGGCTCCGCTTGTGCGCTATCATCAGATTTGGACCTCAGAGGCCTGTCTTTATCCTTGCGACGTTTGTGAACTCCGGTAGCCGGGACCGTATCCGACAACATTTTGTAGTTAAAGCGCCTACCGAAGTAATGAAAATCAAAATCGTACCTTCGCTTAATTGTACGTTGATTGAATCTAGCACAAACCCGACAACTAGCTACGTCGTGGTCAGGGCCTAAGCAAGGAATACAGTAAGAATGAAAATCCTTATGAGGTATTTGCTTCCCACATGAAATACAATTATTAACTTTTTCTGACTTCAGAGTGGAGCAAGAAAAAAGTTTCCCCAACGGGGTACTTAGCTTTGAGTGGAGAAGAAAGTCTTCGGACCGAAGTATATAGAAAAATTCATCAGGAGTCAGCCGACCGGTACTTGCGAACTGCTATCACCGCACGGCAAGAAAGACTGGAGAAGATGGCGTCGGCTGTCAGCTTTGTACTCCTGGCGCTCTGACGTCAGGGAGCATGGTTGAACAGCCGACGCCGGACCCAGACTTTGAGATTCTGGCTGACCTGGGGCTGCCTGCCGGCAGGGGAGAACCCTACAGTCATGACTGCAACAGTGAAACACGATGAACATCAGCGGAAATATACCAAGGGCATCCATGGATGTGAAAATTTAAGTTATCATGAAAGACTAAAATATATGAACTTGTACAGAGTCTCTTAGAGATATCTAGGAGGAGATCTTATTCAGGTATATAGGGCATTTAGTGACAGCTACCTCTGGGAATGTTTGGGGTTATCAAAAAGTAGTAAAGAATAATCAGACAGCCTATGTAGAAGATTCTTTAGGAATGAGAAGGGCACTAACTGGTTCTCTGAGAGAGCAGCTGATGCATGGAACAGACTACCAAATTACATTAAAGCAACTACTAGTTTAGATATTTTAAGATCAGTGTGTACAGTTATTATGGGAACAAGTGTTTTGGTATATTGGCAAGCTGGAAGGGCATTAATGCCCATGCTTGAAATATTTGTATGTATGTATGTATATATACACGTGTATTTCTTTATTTGATATTTGCATGACAGTATATGTGCATGTGATCGCAATTTTTAACTTACTTACCTATGCATCTGATGTGACATCACTGCACATTACTATGTGTGTGTGTTTTATACATGTCCAGTTTTGTGGACATCAGCATTTCACCTGGCCATTTGACAATTATTTATTATTATTTGACATTTGTTAACCGGGTTAGTCCAACTGAGCCAATGGCCCGTTTTGAGTGGAGACTCAAGGAGAAAAGCTCCAACATACAATACAAAATAATGCAGTTTGTGAAAACATTTGCAAAGAAAATAATATGCATTACAAGAAATACGCAATATTACGTAGACTAGAGAGAAAAAAATTACAATCTTACCAAAGGAATTCTATAGTAACTACAGGCAGAATTAAAAATGTTTACATACAAATGTGGTAAGACATTAGAAAATAACTTGGAAATTAACTATGAAAATGTAAGTAGGTGAGAGACAAATTATGGATGATACTGATTTGTTTTAATGTATGTGTCTTTTACAGCCCCCTGTGTGCATTATACATGCATGTGCATTGTGTCAACTTACCGTGTCCTGCTTTACCATGTTGTGGTCCCAGGTTGTCCGCTTCCCTCCCACCTTAATATGACCCTAGTATTTATTGCAGGTAGGTTTGCCTTTGTTAAAACTACTGTCCATTGCAATTTATTAATCTGACATGGTGAACATGTGACAAATGTATGGCCATTTTACATTATAGGATAAGTGCACACAAACTGCTGGCTAATGCTTGTAATGCGTCTTTGTTCTCATTCTATTTGTGTGTTACCCTGTGTAGTTTTTTTCCCATCCATGTGCACAACCTGCTCTAGTCATTATTCTGTCCTGTTATATTTTTTAACATATTATTACATGTCATTGGTGTATGTATGTGTATTGCCTTGATTTCATGTACATTCTATGCTGCTGACACACATACATACACGCATACACATGTGTTTGCCTTTGACATGGCATATGTGTGTAACATACACACATTCCATTACATGTTTTTTTTTTCTGGTTTTGTACACCTACTTGTGTATGTAGCAGCCTTTGCTGATCTTCTGCAGTACTTTATTTTTTATTTATTTATTTTTATTTAACATTGGTTTATCAGGAAAGTCCGACTTGGAACAAAGCTAATTTTCAGCGGAAGCCCGGGGAGAAATGCTCCAGATGTATGTCTTTGTAATGTGGGAGGAAACCAGAATACCCGGAGGAAACCCACACAAATGCAGGGAGGACTTGCAGACTCCACACAGAAGGTACCCCAGCGGAGACTTGAACCAGAGAACCTCTTGCTGTGAGGCAACAACACTACCACTGCACCACTGCTCTGTACTTCTGTTTGGTACTGTGCTTAGTTGTTTGCCTTTCATATGCATGGTTGTAATTTTGCTTCTGTCAACTGGAGTTATGTACCATTGCTTGACCTGCATTTGCTCATCTGTGATGTGGCTTGGCTAACACCTGCACTGCTGATGGACTAGTTGGATATGTATTTATTCATCTAATTTGTACTGTCATCCTTATTTACTACCCTGCAACACACATTTACCACAGGTCATACACACCCAAGTATGGCTGTCACACAGTTTACAACATGCCGTAACATGATAGTGCATAGGTAGATATGTTTTTCTGCATTTCACCATGACTGTTATGCATCTCCACCCAGTTTGACAACTTTCCATTGCCCATGTTGTGTAGTGTATGTACTATTTGTGTAACTTACCTGTCCTTATTGTTTTTTTCAACCTTTTTCTGCCTTGTGTTATGCTATTTCTTCTTTGGGTATACCTGCTGTGCTTATCTTCACCTCCTCTCTATATTTATCTTTCCTTCCATTCTTAAAAAAAGGGGCCTATTCCCACCAAACAAATATCGCCCATGTCCTTCTGACTTTCCCTCAGATTTTCCTGTTCCAACATCCCTCTTGTTTGTCCCTCTTCTCCATCCATACTTCACATCTTTTTTTCTATCTCCCACTTTCCTTGGGTATGTGCATTACTTGTGTTTCCTACACAGGTCACAAACCCATTGTTAGCAAATGTTAACTATGGCAATTTAGTCACAATTGCCATTCACCTTTGATTTTTTTTTTAATTAGGAAATTTATGGATTCCATCAGAATCCATAAACCCAAACTGATTTTTTTTTAAATGCTATCCATAGTTGTCTCTGAGTTTAATGTAATGAGTGATGTGAATATATATATATATTACAAATAACCTTGCAGCTTTGAAGCATATATTATAACTTAGTGGATAGCATACAGAAATATCTGTGATTGTCCAAGGCATGTCTGCGCATACTCCTGCAAATTTATGTTACGATTACCATCTAGATTACTTTAGGATACTTGGCATTTTTAGTGTGCATGTGGTATTTTTTGGTTATCACTATGGCGTCAGTGACATTCTGTAGTTGTCTGTAACCTTACTGTACAGATTTTGTTATCTTTCTAAACAACTATTGGGATTCTTGATTTGTGATCATCTTTACAATTGGTTGGTACTGTACAGTTAGTGGACAGCCATTTCTTATACTTACAGATTACTTCTGCATTTCCATAGTACCTCATTGAGACTGCAGAACTCCATTGTGCACTGCGTTATTCTGAGTTTCTTGATGTACATTAGCATATTACAATGTTATCTGTAAATTTTGCTCTTATATCAGTGCAATGTGCCAGATTCTGTGAGCTTTATGGAATCTGGCCCTTGGTCTTGAAAATGTGGAATAACAACATGAGTTGCATAGTTATTAATCAGAAAGCCAGAAAGCCAAAATGTAAAGCAAAACCATTAGATAATTTAAAACTGGAGCTTTAAAAGTTACTCACCAGCTTAGTTGCACAAGATCTATACATGAGAAATTAGTCATCTAGGTTAAGCCATTTCATTAAACTTGTAATGCACTGAAAAGAAAGAAAACATCCTTTGTAAATAAACCATATTGCCACATCAGGCGATTTAATAAATAGTGCAAAGAGGACAAGAATCCATCTGAGAATTATTTAATTGAATTATGCACCACATGATATGTAAACTATTGTAGCCAGCTCATTAGTCTTAAAACTGAATACCCATACATGGCAAACTTTTCTTTAAAAATATGAAAAATTCTATATTATATACCAGTGTGGCAGTCTCCAGTGCATTTATTAAATTAATCCTAGCAATATGCTAGGTGTGTTACAGCCTTTCATAATTAAAACCACTTTCTAAGCATATTTAGAGAACATTTCTATAAAATAAACTTATCAGTCTTCAGAATCATGTCAACTCTGGAACAGTCTATACATCTAGCAGCATTCTTCAACAATCTTCCCTACCTGAAACATTTAATAGGACTAATTACAATGGACATCTAGTCTTGCTTTGCAGAGTTCTTGCTGCACAACAGCAACACTTCAAGATGACTTCAGACATACTCTCTGCAACGCTTGCAAGTTTTATTGTCTATTCTCATGGAACAGGACTGATTGTGACACTTATGGGTCATCTTTTTTTTTATGGAACTTCAGTCTCAAAGTATTTGTTTTGTACCCACCTGTGTTTTTTTTTTTCTGTAGACCTCACCATCTTCACCAAAATTCATAAGGACTTTGTGCAGCTGGTTGGAAACTTATTTACCCTTCAGGCTGTTGACATTTCTGTATCTCTTGTTTTCTTACATTGACTCTAAGGGGCAAATTTTATAGCTTTTTGCATTTTCTATCATAACCATTTTTCTGTCTTTGATTTCTTTCCAGCATTTCTTAACTCGATTTTTTTAGATATCAGAATATTAGCTAAAGTAGACAAATCTGCATTTCAACCTTTTGCCTATTTTCAGTTAAGCTGGTGGAAGAGTGTGTCCCAGCAATGCAGCATTCCTATATTCCAAAATCAGAAGATGATAATCCTCAAAGCTTTTAATACAGCTTTTTTTTCTCGCGAAATTCTTTACTATTTCGATATTTCTCTCCAGCTGTCTATTTGAGTGCAATTAGTATGGATTGGATGTTTTAAGTTTAAATTCCCACTCTTGCACAAATCTTCTGATTGACTTTTGTATTTCAGACCCTTGTCAGATATAACACCAGTTGTCCCCTTGTCTCAAAAATGTAGACATCAATTCATTAATCACATTCATACTCACTGTGTTTGGCAGTTTGATTATTTCAAGGTGGTAGAATAACAATCCACAATTATGGGGTACACACCTTCTATAATATGAAACAAAATTTGTGTCTAATTGACTCAAGAAACAATCTAGAAGTGTATGTGATAACTTCCTCTTTCTTTGCACTTTAATACTCTCAGAGGCGACATCCCCTCAATAATTTATATTTGCATTTGACCAAGAAATATTATTTTATTAACTATACACATCAGGCTTTGGTCATATCTTAGTTCTATCTTTCAGAGACTTACATAATTACATAATTTTTGTTTACTTTTTCTTCTATCATTTGTAACTGTGGATTTAGCCAAAGAACCTCAAGTTCTTTTTTTAGAGATTCTTCATATAGCTATGGTAAATATATTCATTCTATATATCTATGTGTAGTTTCTTGCCTGATCTGTATTTCTGTTTCAGGTCATAGTTCTGTGGATACAAGTGACATCCTTTGCAAAACCAGAGGTGCCTTATTCTGCACCAGGACTTTCCTTTAGCTGTGTAAGCATATCTGTTTCTTTATCTGTAAATGCTTTTGACCTATATGCAGTTGGTCTATTAAGATAAAATCTGCTATACCATTTGGCCAATTTATTTCATAGTGCTTTAGTACTGGAATACTTGTAACTAGTTTCTTCAACATTTTGAAACTTATGTCACAATACTTTAATGCCCCTGTATTCCAAATAATTTTAAAAATATTTCCTGTTCATAGCTCCATTTCTAGCCTTCATTTCACTTTAATAATTTTCTTATGAGCAAAGTAATTTCAAATTAGTTAGGTCCAAACTAAAAATGATACTGCAATATTCCTTGAAACATCCATAATACCTACATATCCTTTGTCCTTGATACTTTCACAGCTACATAGGCCTTTTGTAGTACAGGGTTTTAAACGCCCAATGTTAGAATATGACCTATGAATTTCAAACTTGTCACCCAATTACATTTGCTCCTGCTTAACGTAAAATTGTGCTGTTTTACTTTATTCAGCAGACTATCAGTCATTTATCATGATTTCTGTCGTGAAACTTCATATCAGAAATACTCAGGTCAAAAAAGCTTGGTCTACAAACTTTGAAAGCTACCCTTTCATTTCATCTACAAGAACTTCAGGAAAAAGTGCTATTTGTATATGTACAAGCCCCATGTACACACTAAATGTACATGTACTACCTCCACAGTCACACAGTACACAACACTGAGAAAAGAATACAATCCCAAAATTCCACACAGTGGTCTTGAATAATCATTTTTGTTTCAATTCTACAAAAGGAAACAAACGATTTTTATAATCTTCAGTATCTTGGACATATGAGGAAGCACGTCTGTCCAAAACTAACAAATCACTTATGTTTAAAATACCATCCAAGTCTTCAATAACCTGACAGTAGCTCTTTGGAAATTTCTGTTGCTAATAATATACTAATTGTAAGTCATAGCAATCTGTACATAACTAATGGTATAATAAAGATACACAGTACAGAACATGCTTCTTCCAGCTTTACTGTGAAATACCCTGGTTTGCATTTAGTACAAAGTCATTTTTAATGGTTAGCTTTTGAGACAACCTCTCCATCTGTAAACAATGGGTACTGCTGTTTTTTCAGTCAACTGGTTCCAATCTTGTGGGTTGGGGAAATGGTAATATTATCTTTCTTTGCACTGACTCATTATTTTGTCTCTTCTTGTTTCAAGATGACAAGATCTCCATTATCTTCACTTCTGTTCGTTTACTTCTGAGTGTCATGGGTACTTTTCAAGGAGCTTGAGTAACAGGCACTATATCAGGTTTTATTTTTACATGATAGTCACAATAAGTATAAATGATATCAATCCCATGGTTCTGCATAGTATCAAATATCTCCCTGACTCTAATTAATTCTGAACATCTGTGATCTTTGTTTTTGCACTGTGGATTTGTTCTATTATTCCTAGCTTCTCGGAAGCCACATGACTCAAACATTTAGGTTAATTATCTGTACTTCACATCAGCATTTTTTCTAACTAATTGTTTCAACATGAGATCCAGAACAGGTTGACAATGTGTACATTGCTGTCTGTTTATAGCTGCCTGACCTCAGAAGTTTAAAAACATTTTCTGACAATATAATGTATTCTGTACCTCTGTCTAATTTAAATTCAACATTCTGAATATTAATTTTCAGTATTTCTAGCAAGCAGTCAATTGTCCTTTCTTCTGTCAATGTCTAAGATGCATTTCAGAAATCATACTATTAAGTTTGCTTTACTTTAAATATACCCCCAAACACATTATTCTTATATTTCTGTTTAACAACATGAACAGACATACTTTTCCAATCCAATTGTCTTAGAGAAAAGTCCTTTTCCAGCAAAGTATCTATTAAACACAGGACAATGTTTTATTTTTGCATCTATAACCGCACATACTGCAATTAAAATAATGCAAATACTCCACCCATTTTATGGCACTCTTTTTCATATTCACTACTGTTAAAAAAAAAATCCTCCTCAGGATTTAATAAAATCCATGTAGGCTCCGTGTAGAGCCTACATGGAATGTATCCATGTACATGGCCACTGTTCCTGCTCAGCAGCACACCATGCATATTAATGATGGTGCATTGCTGTGAAAGTCATGGAAAGCAGCAAGCTCAGATGAGGTCACAGCAGATATGATAAAGATGCTGGGTGAGATAGGGAAGAAATAGCTCCTCAGGGTGGCAATAGCAGTGTGGAAAAAAAAGGCGTATCCCAGATGACTGGAGAATAAGCATACTAGTGCCAGTGTACAAAAACAAAGGGGAACATCCACAACCGTGGGCAGTACAGAGGCATGAAAGTTCTGGAGAGGGTGACTGATAAACAGATACGCAGAGTAGTAGAATGTAATATGGGAGATGAGCAGTTTGGATTCAGATCAGGATGCAGCACAACTGACCCGATGTTTGCAATGAGACAGATACTTGAGAAGAAGCTAGAGACAAGAAGAGAGTCCAACTGGGCATTCCTAGACTTGGAGAAAGCATATGACAAGGTCCCAAGAAAGCTGATCTGTGCAGTACTGTGGTGGTTTGAAGTCCCAGAAACATTGATAGAATTAGTGCACACTATGTACAAGAACCCAGTGACTCAAGTACGAACAGTGTTCGGCCTCACAGAGGGGTTCCCAGTGGGAGTGGGTGTACATCAGGGTTCAGCTCTGAGCCCACTACTGTTCATACTGGCGATGGACTACATTAGCAAACAGGTTGGAGGGGATGGATCAACAAAGCTGCTGTATGCAGACGATGTGGCAGTACAGGCAGACTCTGAGCTAGAACTTCAGCAAAGGATAGGAGAATAGAATGCAAATCTGAAGGTACATGGAATAAAACTAAGCACAGATAAAACAGTGGTAATGGCAGCAAATTGGGGAAATCATAAGAAACTGAGAATAGAGATAGAAGGGAAGACAGTGGAACAGGTAAACAGCTTCAAGTATATGGGAGGGGTAGTTGAGTAGAAGGGTAGTCTGATTGAACAGGTCAAAGCTAGAATCAGAGGGGCTGCAGACAACTGGCATAGAGTGTCAGGTATAGTCGATGACAGAAGAATGCCAAGGAAGCGGAAAAGTAAGGTGTACAAGACAGTGGTGTGACCAGTACTAATGTATGGTACAGAAACCTGGGCAGTAAAGGCAGAACAGTTGAAGGTAGAGGTGATGGAAATGAAGTGCCTGAGAAAGGTGGTAGGATGCACACTGTGAGACAGATGAAGAAATGAGGAATAAGAGCAGAAGCCAAAGCAGCTCCAATTGCAGAAAAGATCAAAGAGAGCAGATTATAGTGGTTTGGGCATGTGTAGAAAAACAGAAGACAATCTGGTGAGGAAGATTTGGGGCAGACAGGAAGAAGGTAAGAAGAAGCAAAGACATCCAGCAAAGAGGTGGATGGATTGTGTGAAAGAAGAATTGTGACAGTCATGCATGAGTGTTGAAGAAGGCAGGAGTATGGCACTAAATCGAGAGAGGTGGCAACAGTAAATACGATACCCTGGCCCAGCATAGAAAAATGGGAAAAGGGGGGCTGATGATGATTGCTGAAGCACAGCATAGGAACAGGGTTATTGAATTGGCATAGACCCATGGTCGTGCATGGGCTGTACTGCTCCCAGCTACTGTTGAAATGCTGAGAATTGAGTCAACTGTGTAATATTTAATTTTAAACATTTTTTTTCTGTTTTTGCATGTGTTCACAGCATGGTGTCGAGTACAGCAATGTCAAGCTGTGCTCACATATAGACAGCTGACACCTGCCAGACATCGAAAAATAAAAACTGGATATCATTAATTATCATAATTACATATTTTTGCAATTTTAAATATTTTTTCTGTATTTTTTTAATTGCTGTTTGTGCAGCGCAGAGTACCACAGAACCGAGCGGTGCTCATACATACATAGCCAACAGCTGCTAGACATGTAAAAATAGAAACCGGATATAATTAATTAGTTATGTCTAGGTTTATTTACGTGCATTTGCACAATGTGCCACAGTGCTTAGCAATATTAACAGGTAGCCCAGTAGTATACGTGAAGGTATACTAGTTTTCATAGTATCCAAGTAGCTAAATGGGTAGAGATATAGCCTAATGTTTAGTAGGCCCTGGGTTTGAGTTAGTAGCAGTAATAAGATGTCTATAATTTAATTTGTTTTATATATATATATATATATATATATATATATATATATATATATATATATTTAATTTTAAAAACAAAATTGTGAAATATGGCACTTCTGCACTATGATGAGCACTGCTTAAATATGCTAATGGCTACTTTTGTTTGCACGGTGCTAAGCTGAGCTAAAACCTTGGTTGTGCGAGTTTTCATACAGTTCGGTTTTGCTTAGCTGGTTTGTGTGCTGCTAAGCAATATGGTGCTTTATTGAATGTTGCTCAGTGGCATGCAAGTGTGGGAAAACAGCCTATATTAAGTGCAATAGGCTTGAATTCTTCATCATTCCTTGGAGTCTAATCTACTGTGGATATGGCAGGTGGTGCAGATGAAGGTGTGTGCTTTTGGGTGCAGAGATGGAGTGTTCAGGAGTCCAGGGTCCTTGTTGGGCTCTTGGTTAAAAATCATGAACCCAGGCTGCTGCAGGGTGGTTTCCAGGGCTTGGAGTCTAAGGTGGAGGCCTGGAACCGGTTGGCCAGGGAACTCACCAGTGTTACTGGTATCCCCCACACAGGTGAGCAGTGTCATCACCATTATGATGACCTGAAAAGGAGAAAGAGGGGGACCTTGGACACCTGGGTCCAAGAAGCTAGAGCAAGGAATGCCCCACAAATATGTAAGCAATTTTTCCTCTGTTTTACCCATATGAAAGCTGGATGTCTGCAAAACTGGTATGCACAATGGTGTGCTTATCTCACGACAGCTGCAGCTGAGAGGACTTGCAATGCCGAGTCCCATGCCAGGTACCTGGCCAGCTTGCACCGTGAGTGTGGTATGTACAGATTTATTATACTAACTGTAGTGCAATAAGCAAGAAAGAGTAAAGCATTTACTGCAATACAGTATACACTATAAAAACAGTAGTGCAATAAATGGGCAAGTAGAACTAGAGTTCAATAAATGTGCAAGTAGAACTGTAGTGCAATAAATGGACAATAACAACTGTATTGCAATAAACAGTACCAATAACAGTAAGCAAAATGGTGTACAGCAGGATTGTGTTGTCATAACCATTGCAGTAGAGCTGTATGCATTACTTGTCTATGGTAAGGTTGCTGCAGTCAAGTGTAATACTGTAATAGCTGTAGAATGCAAAAATAATGGCCTGCAAACTGTATTGTTTAACTCATAGTATGGTCCAATGCTGTCTCTAGGCCAATATCAGTCACATAATGCTCTTTGTTCCTCTTATTTCAGGTAATAAACATATATGGCTGAAGTAGCCCAGTCTATGGGCAGATATTGTGGGAACTTCACAGGCATTTATCAGCAATACCAATAAAGTGTTAAGCAGCATTTTATATATATATATATATATATATATATATATATATATATATATATATATATATATTTATTTATTTATGTATTTTATTTTACATTTGTTGACCGGGCTAGTCTAGCTGGATATATGTCCATTTTCAGTAGAGGCCCGGGGAGAAAAGCTCCAAATTGTTTATACATTGTTTAAAAAAAGTAAGACAAAAAAATAGTAACAGTTATAAAATTCCAACAGCAGTAATGTAAAAGTTTTTTTTTTGAGAGAGATTACTTATTAAGTAGGTCTAAATGATAAGCTATGTGAAAAGAAGAACACAATACTGTTGACAAAATCACTTACTGTGCGATTTGCTTAGCATAATATTCATACAAAAATGTAATTTAAGACATATTGTAAGGAAGGAAAAGAAAATGTGAGGGAGGTGAGGGAAAGAATGAAAGGTGTCAGAGATAGATAAGATGTAGTTTAGGATATGATCATTTTATAGGGGGGGTAGAAGAGTTACTGATAATAAAGGGAAACAGGGATAGTCTTAGGAAAGAGAGGGAGAGACTTCAGGGATAAGTAGTAGGTGAGGGTAGTATTTCAATCCAAGCAAAAAGTTGAGCTAAAATGTCCCCTACAGAGATATTGGATGAAGTTAGGTTGGAGGTGAGGACAGGTAGATAGGAAAGGAAGAGCAGGGTTAGTCTGGGTTAGTGCATGGGCATAGCCATGTTTTGTTAAGATGCTTTTTGAGATTTTTCTTAAATAACTGGAGAGAAGTCAGTGTTGAGTTGTCTGAGGGTAGTTTATTCCAGACTTTTCCCACTGCGTTAGAGAACAAGCAGTCTCCTGCAGAGTTATTGGGTAAAGTAGTGTTGATCAAAAGTTTGTTAGAAGACCGTAAATGTTTGAGGTTATAATAAGGGGTGATAAGGCTCATGAGTATTGGAGTTTTAGTGGGTTGGTAGAGGGTTTTGTGAGCTATTATAAGTTGTTGAAGTTTAATCTGATTGGGAAGTTCAGGCTAACCTAGTTGTTTTAGATTAAGGCAGTGATGAGTCCTAAAAGGGGATCCAGTAGCAAATCTAGCAATGTTATTGTAACAAGTTTATTGAGATTTTTTTTTTTGAGATATTGGTATATATAGGGCATGCGAAAAGTAAAGTAGAGATGAGGTGAGTTCTGGCTAGAGTAATTCTAGTAGTTGGAGTAAGAAAGGGTTTGATTCTGTATAAGGTTCCTATTTTTTTTGTTCACAGATTTTATGATAGAGTTAATGTGAATTTCAAAATTAAGATTATTGTCTATAGTAATTCCTAAACGTTTTGTGGTGGTATCAGGAGAGATGCTGGTACTGTTAATGGAAGTAATAGTGAAATTTAGGGGGGGGTGCTTTCGTGTTGGTGAGAAGAGTAGTAGTTTTGTTTTCTGGGGGTTAAGTAGAAGACAGTGTTGTGAGAACCATTGTTCTACTGTGTTAAAAGCTTTTTGGGTAAGAGTTAGAAGTTCAGTTTGAGAGGTAGCAGTGCAGATTATAGTGGAGTCATCTGCATATTGAATACAGGTAGTATGTAGGATAGCTGATTGAAGGTCATTGATAAAGATGGAGAATAGAAGTGGTCCTGGGATGGAGCCTTGTGGCACACCTAGAGAAATAGGAAGGAGGTCAGATACTGAATTTTTCCAGAGTACTGCTTGTTGTCGGTTTTCAAGGTAAGATTTAAACCAAGTTATACTGTGGAGATCAAGTGAGAGAGTATTGAGAATGTGCAAGAGTAGCTGGTGATTCACCATATCGAAGGCTTTGGATAGGTCTGTGAATAGTGCTGAAGAGAGAGATTGTTTTTGTTACAGTTACTGTTAATGGAGTTAGTGAAAGAGAGCAATGCAGTGGTAGTACTGTGTGAAGGCCTAAAACCATGCAGACAGTTGGCAAGTAAGTTGTTTTGGAGAAGATGGTTTAATAGTTGTTTGTGGATACATATTTCCATAATTTTGGCAAGAGGGGATAACAGTGCTATGGGACAATAATTAGAGAATTCGTTAGTTTCCTCCTTTATGTAGTGGGATAATGTGAGATATTTTCCAAATTTCAGGGACAATTTTCTCATTGATAGATCTGTTTATTAATAAAGAAATGGGGTAGGCAATGGCTTTAGCTCCTATTTGCAGGAATTCAGCAGGGAGATTGTCTGCTGACAGGGTGCAAGGTTTAAGCTTTTGTAACAAGGATGAGATATATGATGTGGAAATAGGAAGAAAGTGAAATGAGCAGGATGTGTTTACTGAAGAAGGAGGTAGTTTTGAGGTATCATGGGTTAGGTGACTTGCAAGATTTTGTATAGTATTTGTGAAGAAGGTGTTAAAGGCATTAGCTGTTTGTCTAGGGTTGTCAGTAATAATGTAGTTATTTATATATATATATATATATATATATATATATATATATAATGTGTATATATATATATATAATGTGTATATATATATATATATATATATATATATATATATATATATATATGTATATATATATATATATATATATATATATATATATATATATATATATATATATATATATATATATATATATATATATAGTATGTTATAGTTGATGTTTAATGTTTTTAAATGAGTATTTTGTATTTTGCTATATGCTGCTTTCTATATATATATATATATATATATATATATATATATATATATATATATATATATTATTTTGAATGAATTCTTGTATATTTTTATTCATTTAACTGGTTATAGTCATGTGACATAGAATTTAAAGATGGAATGATCTTTTTGTAATTTTTGGTCTGAGGAAGCAACCAGGGCTAGTTGCGAAAATGTTTAACTACAACAAAGAGCATTGGATTTTACACTGGCTTTTTGTTCTTTCGGTGTGGTCTCTGCAGTATCAGGAGTTTACATTTTTGTTTGGAATATTTGCCTTGGTGTGTTCTCTTCTATATTCTACAACTGGGCCTCTCCTTTTTTTTTAAACTCCTTTTTTTAACTGTTAAGCAGCATTGTTAATTCCTACAGAAATCAGATTTAATAAATCTATTATGGCCATACGTCATGCATGTGTGTTCTATTGACACTGCAGTCAAGTATAGCACTGTAATAGCTCTGGAATGCAAAACAAATTCAGTCACATAATGCTGTCTTTTTCTCCCACTCCAAGAACAAAATGTATATGGGTGAGGTAGCCCATGTTATGAACTAATGATTGTGGTTACATTTCACAGCTACTTATCAGCAATACCAATAAAGTGTTAGGCAGCATATTTGATACTATGCATGATGGATGTCTAGATTATGTACTGTACACAAACATGCCTCTCAAATGTCATGATTTCAAGTAATGTTATTAAAACTGTCTAACCCATCTGTCACAGGGTTACCAGAAAAATTTTTACTTGGAATGCAATGTATTACCAAATCTGCTTACAGAACACCTTGGTAGTTATAGAAGTCCACATTATGTGAAAGTGTTCTGTGTAGTAATGTACCTGCATTTGTTATTGCTTAGCCCATAGTGACCCTTGCTAACAGCTTGAGAGGTATGTATGTGCTACATCAGCTATAGCAGAATTGTAGTCACTGTACTCAGAACTGACACTGAATGCCTGTTGAGTATTTAGTAGCAGTGTTTTCAGGGATATAGTCTGCATTGTCGATATGGATAGTCTCTCGCTCTCTCTCTCTCTCTCTCTCTCTCTTGTCGCACCCCTATTTATTTATTTATTTATTGTGTTTATTGACATTTGTTGACCGGGAAAGTCCACTGGGCCAAAAAGTCCCATTGTCAGTGGAGCCTGCTGGGAGATAAGCACCAACAATTACAGAAATTTTATAAAATATCAGATTAAATATTACAACATCTTATCTTCATTATTTATTATTATGATTTTTATTAACATATATTGTTTATAAAAATCATAATAAATAATAATACATAAATAAAGATAAGATGTAATATTTAATCTGATATTTTATTAACATATATTGTTTACTGCGGTGGTGGTGCTGCGGTAGCGTTGTCGCCTCACAGTAAGACGTTGTCCTGTTTGATCCTCAGCTAGAGCATCTTCTGTGTGGAGACATGCATGGGCGTACCTTTGTTGAAGGTTGTGCGTCAGGGCCGGTAACTCGGCATGTAAAAATCTACTACCAATCATTAGCGGACCGGAGTTCCGCTGTGGCGACTCTAACTGGGAAAAGCCGAAAGACACAACAACATTAACATATATTGTTTAACTATATTTTTTGCAAAATGTGATGTAATATTGTTATGTGTTATTATGATTCACTATTAACATACTTTGTTAAACTAACTGTTTTGTTGGTCTTATGGTTTATTTCTTACTGGCATGCTATTACCATACTGACTGTTATATTATTTACTGTTGTGTTACACATACTATACATTAATATGTATTTGGATAAATTAAAATGATGTTTAATTTTGTTAATACTAACAATGGTTTGGTTATTACTAACCTTAATTTATTGCTATAACTCATTCACCACAGCACATCAAGGTAGGCCAGTTCTGGCTGAACTCCCTAACCTGTCTCAACCAGCCGTGACCCTGGTCCCAGCACATCTGGGACCCAGACCGGTGGTGACCCCACTGCTGCCACTTCAGGGGGTATTGTCAGCCAGAATGATCTGCCAGTCTTGGTACGCAGAATTGTGTACTTTGGATTTGACCACTGCCTGTGCTGGATTGAGGGCATGCTGGCCAACCTGGTGGGGCAGCCTCACCCCAGAGCCTATCCTCCAGCACTGCCACCCTCAGGGCAGTTAAGGATCAGTGCTGACAGTCCCATGAGTAGGGATGTGAGTCACTCTGTTGCCATCTGGCAGCACAGGACATGAGACTTGGATTCCACAACACCCTCCCTATCCAAGGTGTTCACCCCCCTCATGTGTCACACACTGCTGTCTTGTCTGTCTTCAAATGCATCCTCACCTACCCAACTTACCCCCCCCACATGTACCTATGTCCCTCACTTAACATTCCACTCTCACCTTACAAAAAGGGCACATGTCCCAAGAAAAAATATAGTCCCATACACAGCTCTCCATTTCGCACACATGTCCACTAGACACGTGTAATTTGGTCCAATTAGCTTGACAACACAGTTATGTTGTCCTCACCCCTCTCTCTGAGGGTGAGAGTTCAAAGTCATATACAAATTCTGTCAAAGTTCACAGTTGTTGCTGTACAAGAAATGGATAGCTATACTTCTTTCCTACACCCTTCCTGCATATCCTACCTACCTTTCACTATGTTTTTCCACCTGCTTGTACCCCATTTCACCACTTTCCTATCTCCCCATTTTTCTTTTCTTTATATTTTTTCACATTGCTGAGTGGCTCGCAGTGTGGCACAGCTTTGCTAAGCTCAGCTAAAATAGCTGTATTGACTACATGTGTTTTTAAACTTGTAATACACACTTACAAAATAAATACATATCCCGTATTTCAAACTGAAGACCATTGCACCTGCAGACTACTGCATTAACCTGCCACACCACACAACTCTAATTTAAAACACTCAATTTAAAGAAAATATAGTAATTGCCTGTTACAGTCATTAAGGGGCCCTGGTGCACACATACATCCATATAAAGCCACGTGCATACTGATGGGTATAGAAAATGTATGTCACAACCTGTATGTGTGCACATATATCTTGCAAATACACCTGCTGCAGCAGTGACTCAGTAGCTCAGTCTGTTAATTGCCTTGCAAATGGTACATTTTCCCACACAGTCTTGGATTCAAATCCAGTGGTGTGTAGAAGTGAATTTACAGTATTGTGAAGGCAACAATTAATTACTGAGTCATGCACTCTTTATCCACATAATGCATTATAAATAACATGTCTGCTTTTCACTGATGGAGGTTGTGATGCTCATGCACTGGCCAAGTAATCAAAGAGCCTCAATCCTCACGACTAGCACCAGTGAGGGGCGTCAACATTGGGAGAATAACAAGACTGGCACAGGTTTACTAGCTATGTCCCCTTCTGCCAAAACTATACAGTAGTACCGACTGCCACCAACCACTATCAGCTACTATAAAGGCCCTTACCAAAGGGTGTCAAATTCTTCTGTGCAATGTTATTATTATCCGATTTATAAGTGTGATTGAGACTTGAAGGTTGTTTAGGAGTGGCTTATACAGTATCACCAAATACATGCAAGTCCGCTAAGAGCTTAAATTATCTCTACACAAAACAGCCACAGTTAAAGAGTTTAAATACATTTAATAATAAATAATAAATACACAAGACAATACTTATTAACTCAACACAATGACATTACAGAGTTCACAAATCACAGGAAATACTTTAAAAACATTGTAGGACAGTCTGACATAAATATAGAAAAACAGCTAGAAAAAATAATATCTTGTTATTTCTATCTCTAAGAGAAATACTAAGAGCTAAGATCCTACTTAAAGAGCAAAGCAAGTGCTGGAGAGCTGATGTGTTCGAGTTCATAGGTTCATAGGTTCATAGGTAGGTACTAGGCTATCGGCCCAAGGGCCTATGTAAGCCTAGCCAACAAGGGTCCCTGGCTTACGCCACCCAAGGAAGTTATTTTCCTGTGCCTCTGTCGAGCAGAGACACAGAAGTGATCCCTGGGGTATAGTTCCTATTTCCCATCCACTCATCAAGATTTTTCTTGAAGAGTGCTAATGAAGAACTTGCTTGACATAGATGGGTAGCCTGTTCCAGAGTATGGGAATTCTCTGGGACAGGAATCTATCCCTCCAGCATGTCCTGTTTATTGTGGTGACAAGTTTTTGGTCCCTAGAGCACGTAGCTCAGACAGATTGGGATTTCTTTAGGTGTAGCATGTCCAACAGCTCTGGGTTTGACATAGATTTATATGTTAGGCAGAGATCACCTCGGAGTAGGTGATATGCTGTGGAGTAAAGCTGGAGTTTTTTGAGGCAGTCAGTGTAGGGCATTTGATTGAGGCCAGTAATCCTCTTTGTGAGATATGTCTGTGGCCTTTCTAGCTGCTGCAGATGTCTTGTGAGGTACATTCCAAAAGGGGGCATTGTACTCTATAATGGGCTAATGAGTGTCGAGTAGAGGGGAAAAATTACCTCTTTTTTCCTGGATGAGAACCCTTTTATGATGAGGTGTGCCATGTAGAAGGATTTCCTGACTACTGTGGCAATGTTACTATCAAAGGAGAGATTACTGTCTACCTGGGTCCCAAGGTCTCTTATCACCCATTCAGTGCTAAGTAGATTGATGCTTATGTGGTAGTTCATAGGTACAGAGTTTTTACCAAAGGGGGTGACACTGCACTTTTTTGCATTGAGCTTGAGGCCATGGCTCTGACACCAGGCATCTGTCTCAGTGAGGCCCTTCTGTAGGATGTCCACATCATTTTGGGACTTGACTATGTCTCCTAGTTTGCAGTAATCTGCGAACTTTGTTAGCCAGAGGCCTTCTGTGTTAGCCTGTACTTCAGAGAAGTAAATACCAAACAGGAAAGGTCCCAGGACGGGACCCTGTGGTAGTCCACTTGTCACTGCTTTGAGGTCAGATTTGGAGTCTGCAACCTTTACAATGTGGGTTCTGTCAGTGAGCCAGTTAGTGAGTTTAACTATAATTCCAGAATGGGAGATGGTGTTGAAAACCTTGGCGAGGTCAAGATAGGCTGTGTGAACCACCTTATCCTCATCTACGGCTTTGGTGACTGCCACAAAGAAGTCAATCAGGTTCAGACGGCATGATCTGCCTTTCACAAACCTGAACTGGGAGGCATTCAGAGTTTGGAGGTTACCAATGTCTTTGTTTATGAGTTCCATGATGATACGTTCCATGGCCTTGCAGACCAGGCTCATCAGAATAATAGGTCGATAGTTCCCGGGATCAGTGGTGACTCCCCTTTGTGGAGTGGGATAACTGTTGCTGTGCACCATTCAGTGGGCACAAAGCCTGATGTGAGGCTATTATTGAACATGGTGCTTAAGTGGGGAGCCAGTTCATTCTGAAGTTCGTGTAAAATGCAGCCTGGGATGTTGTCCGGTCCCATGGATGCTGTGTTTTTGGCTTTATAGAGTGCAGCTTTTACCTGCAAAGTTGTGATTATAGGGACTCTGCATTCTTCCTGTATAGATATGGGTCCTTTAGGGGGTGTGGGGGGGGGGGGTAAAGTTAGTACTGAAACTATCTGCCAGGATATTGGCAATATCAGTTGGTTGTGTAATTTTCATGCCTTTGTGCTGTAACTCAGAGCAGATCTGGGTGTTGCCATCAAGATTCTTGACATAGCTATAGAATGCTTTGTGGTTGTCCTTAGAATTAGTGACAATTTTATTTTCATAGCTAGCTTTGGAGGATCTTATAAGGGATCTCAGCTTCTTACTGAGGCTGACCAGGGAGCTTCTCCACTGATGGGATTTTACTCTCTTTTGCAACAGTTTCTTCCTTCTATTGTACAGTTTGTTTATGGCGGGGGACCACCAGATTGGCTTCCTTTTTTGGAGGATACTGTCTTAGTTCTGTTTGGGATAGCACGATCCATGCACTCGTGTAAGTGCTTATAGAGTGCATTTGTGTAGGATTCAGCAGTTGTAACTGTATTGTCCATCTGCATGGGTGTCATGAAGTTCACCACTTTTGTCTTAAGAAGCATGAAGTTGGCTTTGCAGAAATGTTTTACCATGGTTTCCTTAATGGGGGGTGGAGGCGGGATGTGGATATCAAGGGTGATTAGCTTATGGTCGGATCGGACCAACGAGGAGTTGACTTTAGGTGTGGAACACCGTTCATGCATGTTGGAAATTACTAGGTCTAGGATATTGTTGCTCCTGCTGGGGGTGTGGATAAGTTGATCCAGGGCATTGGAGTTTATGAATTCCAGAAAGTGGAGTAGTTTTCCCTGTTAATGGTGGGGTAGTTGAAGTTGCCCGTTATTAGGGTGTTTGGTTGAACCCTAATATTTTCCAGTACATCAAGAAAAGAGGAATGGGAGTTCTAGGGCATGGTGGGGGATCTGTAGCAAGCTACAATTTGGATTGCAGTTTTGCCCAGAGTTAGTTGCACTTGGATAACCTCGGATGCACTATGCTGAGCAACTAGCCTGGAAGTGGGGATATCCTTAATGCGTATGGACACACCTACGCCTTTGGTGTTTCGGTCCAGGTTACATGGTCGAAAAGTGTGGTATGATTTATAGCCTGGTATTGCAAGGGTGCTCTCTGGAGCCTTGAACCAGATCTCAGTCACTGCACAGATATCGCTGTTCTCCATTTTAAGGAGTGCCTCGACTGAGTGCATTTTGAGATTTAGACTTCTAGTATTGAGTAGCATTACCTGCAATTTTTGCTTGCCTGTTCCTGTTATGGTGGTGAATTTGTTACTTGAACCTTGCCTAAAAAAGGCACTATAGGGGCAGCAAGAGCCTTAGCCTGTATCCGGAATCCCGGGGGCAACAGGTGCAGGCCATCTGTTGCAAAGCATTGTGGTCTGTCAACCATGTCATCCCAAGCAGACAGATACTGGATCTACTTAGAATGACACCAGAAGCTTAGCCAATTGTTGAAGTCAATCCTTTTGTCCTTGTACTGTGGTATCATTCAGGGCAATGGCAGAATGCTACTCAGGGCTAGGGTCATACCTGCCTGGGCTACAAGATCAGAGAGCTTTTCCATGTCTCTTTTCATGTAGTCCAGGGAGGTATGTCTCAGGTCATTCACACCAACATGGACAATGACAGAGTCATATCTGTACTTGTGGAGTGACCTGAGTGCGTGGGTTATGTGGCAGATCCTGGCACCCGACAGGCAACTGACAGTAACCTTCTCCTTGTTTAGCCTGGTGAGTGGGACATCAGTGTGCCTGACTATAGAGTCACCTATGACTAGTGTGTTGGGTACGTTGTTTTGCCTAATTGGCTGTGGTTGAGTGGCACACTGAGCCTGTGGGCTATGTGTCATTTGGGTTGTGTTGGGGGATGGAGGTTGCTTGTGTTTCTGCTTTGGAGGTCTCTGTTGCTTAGACAGATTATTATTGACAGCCTCCGTGAATGTTTTTGTGTTACTATGTGTGGATTTTGGTGGTGTAAATTTAGTGAGACTATGTGATGAGTGTGGTGTGGTGTAAATGTTTACCTTCTCCTCATGACTGTCAAGTTCAGTCTTGGTTGGAGAGAGCTTTACCTCCAGTTTGACTAGATAAGTGCATCTCTCACAGGTTGTAGTGTTGGGTGGTAGGAGGAGAGGGTTGTCTGTGTACATGAGGCAATTTCTACATTGCCTCAAGATGCTCAGATTCATCAGATAGACAAGAGGGAACACTGGGAGCTGACCCTTGGACATGCCTGAAGAAAAAACTATTTTCCTCTAGATAAGTGAGGAAAGTGAGTACAAGAGCTGTTTTTCTCTAAGCAAGTGAGAAAAGTAAGTACAAAAACTGTTTTCCTCTAGGTAATGAGGAAGATTAAGTGCTATAGTAATTAGTAGCTTATTTAGTGCTTACAAGTTCTGAATAAGTGCTGAGCATAAATAAGCAAATTTAAGTGCTAAAACTAAGAATCTGTATCTGCACTAGACGAGTTACAGGACAGAAACAAGTGCAAATACAGGCTTTCAAATCAGAAAGTTGAGAGAGATGGAAGAGATTGCCCAAACGGCCAATAACTACAGTTTCTGGGCCAGAACCACTCCTTATGGGTAGACAGGTTACCTAGTGCTTACCACTCCCACTGATAAGCTAGAATGCTTCCCTCCAACACAGAAAGGCTTGGGGGGCTCAGAAGCTTACATACAGTCCTGGATACAGCAAATCTGTATCTGGAACACTAGTTACAGGAAAGGTAGGAAACAGGCTTACAGTTTGTTTTTTCATAAAAGTAGCAAAAACAGTAGTAAAAACAATTCACATGCAGTGCAAGCTAGCACACGTGAGTATGTAGCAATATTAGACCAAACACAGTTTAAAAAATGCAATTAAATTAAAAAGAACTAAAAGCAAGTTCAGACAGAGTTTATTAGGTAGAATGTGGTAAAGAGATGGGACTGGGGGAGTGTTCCAGATCAAATCTACAGTGGGGTGGGCAACTGCAAAAGCCACTAAATTTAAACTACAAACCAAAAATAAGGAGGGTGGGTGGGACAAAACAAACAGAGATCTAAGCAACAACTAACAGTACAAACTCTAAAACCAAAAAATATACTCAGCTCTGTATATTTGCAGATCAGTCTCTCTGAACAGAGAGACAACATTTTCAACAGAGATCTAAGCAACAATTAACAGACTCTATAACCAAAAAATATATACTCAGCTCTGTATATTTGCAGATAGTCTGCAAGGCAGTCTCTCAGAACACAGGTTCCAGCAATTAAATGCAGGCTGTTACTAACAGGTCAAATTTTATGCAAGTGATCCTTGAGTTAGATAACACACAAGCTGTAAAAAACAGTTATACCAACTGAAGACACAGCAGAAAATTGGGGTGGGGTGGGGAAAACAGTTTCAACAGAGATTTAAGCAACAACGGACAGTACAAACTCTAAAACCAAAAAAATATACTCAGCTCTGTATATTTGCAGATCAGTCTGGAAGGCAGTCTCTCAGAATACAGGTTCCAGACACAAATACAAAATGCCATCCTTTCTTTCTGAGATAGTCCTTAAACTGATAATACACATTACAGCTGAGTCATTTCAGATTACATTATTCTTAACATTTCTCTGATTTAATTCCCAGGCTAACAAAACTCAGAATTTAACATTACTTTGTGATCTGCACCTGCTAGGAAGCCACAGCAATAAAATACACTTTACATGTGAAACCTAGTAATTATCTCTGCCTTAGGACAATAGAAAGAAATTCTTGGCCCAGACATCCTGTCTCTGAGCTTGAGATCACATACAGTTGCAAAATGTTGTTCTTATCAGCTTTCTTCTAGCAGGGTGCACTGTTGTTACATTTTTGAAGTTCAGCACATAACACAGTTTTCTTACATTTTTGAAACCAGCCTGTGGATCACATTAATATTTACAATGACATAGAATTATTTACAAAATTCTATCTGGCTGGGCTGTCAGCCCCTCAGTGCTTCACAGACATCACAGGCCTGTAAGTAGGAACACACTTCACATATCCCTATAGCAAAACATATATGTGCATAAAGTGTCACGTCATGCATTAAAGTGCATTCACACAGAATGTCAATGCAGGTACTGCAAATGAGGGCCACTAATATCAGAGTGCACCACAAAATCCTTCCAAAGTCACTGTGCATTTTATCACAGCTGCACAGCTAACATACACATTGGAAGTCCATGCTTGCCACAAGACCTGCCCTCTTACACACTGCAAATTACTACCAGACTGTAACACATGGGCTGGCAGTTGCCCAAATGGTGGACATATTCTTATATTTATACCCCATCTTACCCAAGGACACATCAAACATGTTGCTTAGTACTCTGTTAGTGATACCATTGCCTAGCATACTTACCTTAAACACATACCTTACTTGGAGTGGAAAGGGTAGCCTCACTTTGGCTCTGCCTGTGCAACAAGGCTGTCACAGCTCCCACAGTTACTCCTACAGCTTGCTGTCTTCCAAAGTGCTCACGCTCTCTGCCTATGTCTATTACCAGCAGAAGCTGCAGCCTGTAGCACACACATCTCTATGGTAAGGTTTCTGCTACAGACCTATCCCCTGTGGTGATGTAGTCTCCTCACCCCAGTATTGTCCAGCACAACATATCAGAAAAGGGTCCTAACCTACATGAAGGCCTTACATTAGTAATAATTTTCTTGGGCGATGAAAGCCAGGGAACCTTCTAGGCTAGGCTTATATAGGCCCCAGGGCCAATAACGTAGTACCTAAATATGAACCTATGAACCTATATATTGCACAGTGGTTGCATGTCACTGACTGATGATAGTAAAAATCAGCTGTGTTAGCTGCAATTAGCATTCCAGACCCACAGACTGGTTTAGAGGCAATCACCTTCTGATGAGAAGCATGTTTAAAAGCAAGCAGCTGGCTATGGGGAACCAGTCTGTATGAGGTTTTCCTCACACAGAGCACACCTTTGTGAAAACTTCATTATCACCACATATCAACAGAGAAGTACTGCACCCCATAAGGTATGTAATTGATTTTGTGTACAACAGGATGCAGATAGGTGAATAGATGTACGGGTAATAGGGAATACAGCATTAAGCCTGTCATAGACCTGTGATAATGACATGTCATTGATATCTTACTGTGTTACACCCACACAGCATGTACTATACATCAATGGTGCATTGCTGTCATTGTGGCACACTGGTTTCATTGGACTGTCCCTTTATAGTAGTTGTAATAGCACACTGCTAATTGTGTGGCACTGTTCCTATGATATATTATTGGGGAGGTTTCCCGTAGGGGACACACCACAGTAGACCTGAGTGTTGGGTGTATGATCATACAGCAGTATCTGTCATGGCACACACATCAATATCTGACTATTGCTACTATCTCAGTTGTATCAACACACTTAGTATGTTTGAACACTGCGGAGTATGACATGTGTGAGCAAGCAGTGGATAATGCCAGCCATGTTGTCCTTGCTGTATCTCTACATAGTGTACTTCCACGTATGTGATCCTGTAATGTGGTCTGCTTTTTCTGTCTTTCAGGAATCATGTATCATAGACGCCATGCACCTTTGTCTGATGCAAAAATAAAATTATACTTGAAGGACTAAGGCAACATCATTACATCCTACTGTCCAGGGGGAGGCAAAACAGGCAACAGCAGGCTACATTGTGGGCAGACCTTTTCTGTGATGTGAATGACACAGGCCATCAGGGCAGGACATATGAGCAGATTTGACACTGTATAACGGACATTATCAATGTTGCACAATGAACGGCAGCAGATGTAGTCAGGGATTGTGCCATCACCAGTGGAGGGCCTACAGCAGAACAACCACTCACAGCCACTGGGGAATTCCTGGTGAACCCAGGCACACATGACAGCTCCCAAGCGTCCATCACACCATACATCGTGGAGGTGGGTGCCACACTTTCCACAGCAGAGGAGCATACAGGTAGGCTTACTGTGATCAGCAGTGTAATACTATAGCAGTCAGTGTGTCAGGCTGTACATAACTTTTACTTGGGTGTCAGAACTTAGCTCTTTGGGGTGAGGTAGGGATTTACCTCAGTTGTACTCTCATACTCAGAATGTGACCATTACAACAAGTAACACATTAGGTACGGTAAGTGTGAGAGATATGGGATATATTACCTTGTTGTGCTGCAACATGCATTGATACTGGCATTATGTCACCCTCAACTTTTCACAAGTTCGTTAGGTAGTGGCCAAGGCCATGGTCCTGCTCCTGGTAAGCATGATGCTGTTTTGTTAAGGAACACTTATATTCTATTAAAGCTAAGGGCCAGAATAATGCCCTATTTAAACATAATGTCATGTGTAAACCAGATAGAATGTTTTTATTTTCCATTCTGGAACAGGTACATAAGGATCTTAGAGGGGTAATCACAGGAGTGTAGTTGAACAAATAGAAACACTTTAGCAGTGACAGGTAAGAAAGGATAATCCTCCTGGATTAAATGATGCATTTACTCTAAAATGCTTTTTAAAATACAAAAGATTGAAAGGAAATTAAATTAGGCAGTGAACGTATATTTAAATATATTTGTTAAGATAGTTGTACTGGGTTTTATGTGTTGATTTATCAAGTATACTGTCATATTGCTTAATTAAAAGGTAAATTGTACTGGTCATGTTTTACTTGATTTACTTAGAGTGGTTGTTATAAAGGTCTTGAGATGAATGTTTATTTTGTTCTGAGGAAGTTTATTTTTGAACAAAAACAGAGAGGAAAATTTGACCACTAATCCAGTTGTAGGTCTTTGTTATTATGTGTATTGGTGGATTTTTTATACACAACAGTGCAGGTATTCATGTACCCTTTTTTTCTTTCTTATCATGGGTAACTGGGGGGGTTGGTCTCTGTCACCTACACAACCTGATGTCAGTGTCTCTTTGGTCTCTGATGATGATGGTGGCCACAGTGAGGCACAGGTGGGAGTTTCGGGGGTTGAATCTGTCCCAAAGGTAGACATCCATCTTCTGCCTCCATTGTCACTGCACACAATCAGTATACCCATACACACCCTGTCCCCAGAGGCCATAGATATTGGACAGTCAGAGGGTGGGGACATTGAACAGGATAGTGTGGCACCTATGGCTCCAGTAAGTGTAGACACTGATGATAGCCAGAGAGCTTGTGAGGTCCCACACAGGCAGAATGACAAGGATGCTTGCAGGAGGCCTGCTGTCCATCCACCACTTATTGCAGGTGTCACATCACGAGTCACTCGGTGCCTGTTTTGGACTGTCATGGAGGCACAGGCACATTCTAAATGGAACACCAGACATGCTTAGGGTTATGGATGCAGCACAGTCTGATATCTGTGACTGCTTCCACCACATTGGAGACACCCTGGATCAGTTGACTGATACAATAGACAGAAGGTGGGCTGAGACAGTGTCTGTCTTGGACCACACATTGTCTGTGTTGGAACATGTGGTTGGAGTTGAGCGTCAGACTCATAGACGTAGGTCAGCAACCCTGCTGATATATCTGCTGAGAGTCCATGTGGCCATCCACAATCATGCTCCCATAGTGGCAGTACATCCAGCGCTACAGAGAGGAGTATGCTGTCCACAACAAGATGTGGCAGGCCATGGGCTCATGGTCTTGGGCAATTCCATAGGGTACATGGTCCCAGCAGACAGCCATCACTGTCAGGTACCAGCACTGCTTCTGACCTTGGGCATGGAGGTGCCATGGCAACTGCTGGCAGAGCCAGTTCCCGTGTTCACAGCCAGATATGGTGAACTGTCAGCTGTACCATGTATGGTCCAAATCTGTCCAACAAACACACATGTAGTGTTAGTGCTGACCTTGACTATGTACACTCACACACTCACACACCACTGTCAAGTGCAGGTCACCTACAGACACACATGGAACCTTTCCATGGTCCATCTAACCTACTTCCCTTCCTGACTCACACACATGCTGTCAACCATTTGGGTCAGTTTAGGCCTCCTGCACCCCCAGACATCTTTGCAAGTAATGATACCTGCACCACATACCTGTCATCCTCAACATCGATGTAGGGAAATGAAGCTATGTGTCTGATACACAGGGTAACTATAAGAGTTAACATGTACCTGTGTAATGCAGTGTTGTTTTGTCATGCCAATTGTAGTGGTTAACGACAGATACTGCATGCTGACATTTGTCATGAGTATGCCACATACTTTTGTGTACCTTATATTTTTCAATGTTGTAATGGCTGTACACCTATATGATGACAGATGTGTCATGGACATGCTTCTGTTTCTGTTTCAGGGGTCTATTAGAATAATCTATGGATACACAGTGACAATGAAGCAGCACAGGATGGCATGTCAGCACAACAGAAATATGTCTTCAGCAACATACAGCACTATAAATGCATGGCTCAATAGGTTCATATGTTTATAACAGGCTAACAAGGACAATGGCGGCATTCCACATACTCATGCATCCTTGATAAGTGTCAACTAGGTTTTTGGAACTCACACATCTACAAGTTGTGGTGCTGGTGATGACCAATCTACAAATATCCTGTGCCCAGTGCAGACAGTTTCCCAACACCAGTTATGATTGTAGTGCTCTGCATCCTAGTGTGTAACCTGCACATGATATATGTCACAGCAGCTGTGTGCTTCACATGTATGGGGGCCTGTTTCATGTAGGGTGTACTGCCTGTGTTACATATCTGTCTCTCCAGCATGTACTATGCATACCACAGTGATGTTCTAGGCATGTAGAACAAGTGAGACATGTGTTAGTCCTGTCATGGATATGCAGGAGATACACCATGTAGACAGCCAGACATATCCCCTCCAAAGCATTTAGGGGACAGACTACACATGTACGGCCATGACACAGACTCCATAGGACATGTTATATACACTGTGTACTGGTGTACCATGGAAATTGTGTGGCTGCTACAGCTGTATGATATGCCTGTGTGGTGACATAGCAAGAGTGCCATTGCACACAATGACAGTCGTGATGACTGCCACATTCAGTATAGCAGTGACAGTCTGAGATTTACACACCAAACCTGTCGGTGTAAGGTATAAAACAGTGAATGCATCCCCATATCTTACCAAACAGTGACAGTCAAAGGCTACATTACTCTTTGTGTCCCTAACTCCATATGTAATGGCTTGACTGTGTGCGGTGCGCAGACACTACAATATTTTGCAGGGGTGGATGATGTTCCACAGGATAGTATTGTGCAGTCATTGTCAGTTAGTCTTTCTCAGTGGCTCAAAGTATAACTGACTGTATTTTAGGTCATCCTGGATACCTGTTGGTTCTGTGCGAGAGTCTGCATATTGGGATCTGTCACAACCACCTGCTAATGTTCTCAGTCAGAGGACACTGGCACTGGCTGTGACTGCAGAGAGGGAATACATAGATGGGGTAAGCCGATAATGGAGGATGGTGAACCCCACTGGTGACTGGCTTCATTGCAGCACACGTATCCCACTGGTATCTTCCCAGACTATGACTGTCAGACACTTGCCTCTCCACCAGCTGACATAACACTCTATACATGATGTACATAGTTTCCAGCAAGGCCTGCTGGTCTAATATTGTCATACACCTTGTCAGGCCATGGTTGGTGGAGTGCAACATATGTCCGACATCCACTGCATAGTGTAACACTCAATGGGCTCTGCCAGTTATAGCCAGTAGGCATGATCTGGCTTTGAGCAAATGTAACAGTGTTTGGACCAGTGTCACTTGGTGTACAACAGTGCCAGTGCTCATATTCATAACTATCATGGCATTTCAGGTGACATGACTCAGAGATCTGGGGATAGCGTTTAGCACTACCTACTAGTTGTCTTCCGTGCAAATAAGTATTGCAGTTACTTCCAGCATGTTACAGGAAGAGAGTCATGCAAGGTGTCAGTACAGAGCACAGGCAAACACATTAGGGAAGTGTAATATGCACACATTGTGTTGCTTACTCATGCTGCAGCTCACTTGCCCAAAGGATTGTCCAGGTCCTTACCTACAATGCCCTGCAGCACTGCTGTGATATTCAAACATGTGGGGTCTAATGTAGTGCATCATGTGTTTACTAATATGGGTGACCAGTACAGCCCCCTGAATGTGAGGTCCTTTGTGGTGGGATCTGGCCACAGATCACTCTCCTTAGAACTACCAGCACGTACCCCCCCTTTGCAGGCAATACAGACATATATGTCAAGACAGCCATTTATTAACTCCTGTGGGATGGTTGACATAGCGTGACTGCACCCCCTTCACATGGGACAGGCATGTATACAGCACTCTACACCAAAGCATTATGTCAGCAGCATTACAACTGCATGAACTTGGCTGTATGTTACAGGAGGGACACAGGCTTATCATGACTCAGTAAACCTGACTCGTGGACAACTGCCATTAGCAGGCTGTACATTTACAGGTGAACAGTGCTGTGTAACTGTTGGAAAGAGGGTGCCCCCTTTACATGGACACATTCCTTCCTCAGCTTAAACAGCATAGTGTTGTGATGTTGAGTAGACATGGTAAGTGAGAAAAGTAGCCACCCACACAAAGCAAAACCACAACGCACAGTGTATTTACATGTGTGACCTCATACTTCATGGTGCCACATATGATGGGTCTGGACTCATACCTGACCTGTACACCCACACTGCATCAATTACACTCCCTTGTCCCCACTGCATGTGATACATGACATTCCTACAACCTGTCCATAACTTCCATATTTACAGAGCAGTTCATAACTGGCCTCTCATTGGAGGATACACAGCATCTATCACACATGCTAACATTCCAGGCTGCATCTCACATGTGATCTGACAAGGATTACTAACACCACTGGGACACCCTTGCAATCATACCAAAACTACTGGCTGCACACCAGCTGAGTGGCCAGTGGCAACTGTTATACCTTGCACAGAGGTGGTGCATCCATCGACCAGCATAACTGTACACCTCTTTGTCTGAGTATCCGTATCTGTATGTCTGTAGAGGTGATCATACACATGGTGGACACTTCCAAGGCAGTCACCATGGACCTGGGTGATGGTACATCAGGGCATACAACCCCCTAGACTCAGCCAAGCCATCTGACTATATCCCCTGTTCAGGAAAAATTTACAGAGCACCCACTTAGGCATCCATGATACTATCATTGTAGGGGTCAGTAAGTGGCCCATTGTTGGCACACATACACAACATAAGGACATCTGCCTCGAACAGATGATCTGTCAGTAGCAGTGCTCAACAGGGGGCAGTCCTGGGTCTTCTACTGCTTGGAATCCATTCAACCACAATACACGCAACTACTAACGGACTGTGGCTAACAATGTTGGCTGATGCCTACAAATATTCAGCACTCATACAGTCTCTGTGGTATGTAACCATCCTACAAGAGGATATTGCGAGCACATGCCTGTTGACATTGTAATGGCCATAAACTCCATGCAAATATATATATGTAGTATCAGTTACATCAGTTAGACCTATGTACCTGGTAAGTAGCACATTAGTCGCAACGTGTGGTGTACATAGTCAGGGGTGAACAAACTGGGCACACAGACCTGGCCACACTAGTTTATACCTAATGTGCCTCAGATAGCCCTGTCTCTACAGTGGTATGGCAAAAATCCTATGGCATAGCTGAGGCCACAGTCACCTGTAAGTGACATGCTCGTAACCTCCAAGTACTCTTCCCTCAGCATGCCAATACCTGAGTGCAATGGCCATTTGGCAATGTATCTTTCCAAGCAGTACTGACAGCTGCATACAACAGTATGGTTCCTCACAAGGTCGCTTCATGTCTCCAGTATATGTTTAATGTGGATCATCTGCAATGAGTGTCATTGCCACCTGTGGCATATAGACTACTCAGAGATGATTTGTGCCTTGCATATGGGGCAATGTGTGATGCTGCTTTATTGCATATGCTGCCTATCTGTAGGAGGCATAACAGATGAGCAACCCACTGTAAGGACATTAACCTCGTATGTGACATTGGTACAGCATGCTTGTGGAGAGATTCATCTAGCAGACTTAAACACACCCTTGAAACAGAACCCTGCCTAACGGCACACAGAGCACCTCACCACATGCCATCTGTATGAATGGGTGGGTGGCCATTATCTCAACACACGGCATCTGCCTTTGTCTCTCATGGACTGGGGCAATATGTGCTGATCCTATAACTATGGGTATAAAGATGTATATGATTGTGAGGGGTATATGGCTATTATGCTACTGAGGTTCAAACATCCTATGGTTCCATAACATGATGTAAAATGCTCTAACATGCTCACACACAACCATCACTGCATTAAGGCTAGCACCACTTCCAATCACTGAGTACAGGACACACCAAGGCACACACTTAGTGCAAGTTGGCTGTATGTAAATGAGAACACTTACCTATGTAATGGCACACGCTACAGATCACAGTACATGATGCACACTACACGCCTCATGTCTGCTAGTACTATCAGTTCAGGACATACTATGCTTGATGACATCAGTAGGCCTGATGGTCACTGTGAGGCTGCCAGCCTAGCTATCTGGAATTTCATAAATAATCATATGTCATTTGTCAATATTAATATGATCCATAAGCTTGTCTTACAAATGTAAGAGAACTATATATTATGTGTGTATTAAACTACTGGTACAGAAGTGTGTGTTAAACTGTATGCTATGTGCTGAGCTTCAAGAATGCAACCACAGTGTACCCTACTGGAAAAGAACAGAATTAACTTGCAAACTCTAAGAAAATAAATTAATTGTTTACAATGCTGTTTATTTCAGCTAGAAGATAGAACGCATGCGGCTATAAATTCTTTCTATTGTCTGGAAACAGAAATAATTACAGGTTTCAAAGCTAAAACTGTTTAACAACTTCCAGTTCCTGGCAAATGTCTGAGAGATAAGTATTTCTGACACAGAGGTGCTAAATTTTAAGTTTCTGTTAGCCTGGGAACTAAAAGCAGAGGTGACAAAGACTGATGAAATCTGAGATAACCCAGTGGTAATGTTTGATAGTAATTTAAGAACTATCTCAGAGAGAAAGTATGTGCATTTTGTATTTTCCTTTGGATATGACAACATCCTCTCATCAGCACTTGCCTTGCTAATAGTAAGTAACTTGATTAAAGTGATTTCTCTTAGATATAGATAGGAATACAGTAAAGATTAGTTTATATATTATCTGTATTTATGTGAGACTGTCGTGCAATGTTGTTTTAACATACTTCCTGTACTTCTGAACTCTGTTGTCACCGTGTTGAGTTATTGAGCATTGTCTTGTGCTTTTATTATTATTAAATATATTTAAACATTTTAATTGCGACTGGTTTGTTTTGAGATATTTTAAGCTCTCAGAGTACTTGCATATGAATTTGGTGACACTGTACAGACCACTCTTAAATAGCCTTAGTGTTGGTCACACTTATCATTTCGATAATAATAACATTACACAGTAGAATTGGTCCCCCTTTGGGAAGGGTCTTATAGTAGCTGATAAGTAAGAGTGGTTAGTGGCAGCTGGTACTACCTTATAGTCTGAGCAGAAGGGGGCATAGCTAGTAAACCTGTGCTAGCCTTTCTCAGGAGTGTCTGTGTGTTTGTATATAAATCAAATCTCAGAGTGAGTGTGTGTCTCAGCTACCTGGGCAAGGACACAAAGCACTGGTTGGACAGAGGTTGGAGGCTGGAGGTTTTTGCTTGACCACTCAGCTGAGATCTTAACCCTATAGCTGTGCCAGTGGGGAGTCTTACTGGGGATTTCAAGAGAGAGGGAGAAGCCAACACCAGACTGATTGTGATCTATGTGTGCTCTTAAGGGAAATTGTACTTGACTGTGTGTGTACTTGTCATCCTCCCAATGTGCACATCCCTCACTGGTGTTATTGGTGAGGATTGAGGCCCCTTGATTACACGGCCAGTTCAGGGGCATCACATTTTAGTTGTTTGGCAGTGGTGGGATATCCACATCATAAATTAATTAGTTGATAGTGGTGAGATAGCCACATCACATATTAATTGGTTTGTAGTGGTGTGGATATTAAATTCCTGTAGCCTGTATACAGTGGTCACTGAAGGTGTTTTTACTCTTAATCAGCCATGCAGTGAACATTCAGAGGTCATATCACAACTGTTTTATTTTTTTGTTAGCTTAGATAGTCAGGGAGAGCAGGCAAGCAAGTCAGCAGAGGAGTATGGCAAGCTGACAAGGAATCAGTTGGCTGAGATGTGCCAGGCTAAAAGACTGGTGCATGCCAACCTGATTAAAGCAGGCATAATTGCAGCTTTAGTCTCAGCTGCATCACAGAATAGCAATCTGGAGGACAATCAGACTGGCCACGAAGATGTACAACTCTCAAAAAAATGGAGAGCTCACACTTTCCACAGAGGACTTAAAAATCCATCTGGAGTTAAAGAGACTTGAGTTGGAGGCCAAGCATTTGGAAATAGATGCAGTAGAGAGACTGCGATGTCTTGAGGCCAAGGAAAATGAAAAACTGTTAGGCCTGGAAGCTGAGGAGAATGAGAGGCAGAGGCAACATGAAAAGGAGATGCTGACTCTTCGCTAGAGTCATAGAGATAATGGGGAAGGAAGTAACTGAACCCCAGAAGCAACAAAGGTCAGTAAATTTCTTCCACAATTTACAGAGGAGGATAATTTTGATAGTTTCAGTCATATATTTGAGAGGGTATGTAAACAATATAATGTTGACGAAGGAATCTGGGTATGGTTCCTGACCCCCTTACTCCATGGTATAGCAGTAACTGTAATGCACAAACTGTCTGATACAGACTGTTTTCATTATAATGTTGTAAAGAACTGTTTGCAAGAATTGTTTAAGTTAACACCTGAAGCTTATAGGAAAAAGTTTCATGAGCAGAGACGCAAGGCAGATGAAAGTGTGTGTGTGTGTATGAATATATTGCTGAACTATGCACTTATTTTCATAGATGGGTGAGTGGATGTAGTGCTTAGCACTTTTCCTGAGGCCATGAGAATCTGGTGAGCTGATAGACAATGAGCTACTGTAGATGAGTTGGGAAAGAAGGGAGACCTATACCTAGCAAGCAGGGCATCACTGCACAGGAAAGGAACATCCAGTGCTGCTCATGGGTCTAAGGGAACCCATGGTGGGAAGCCTAGAATACCCCAACAGAGTCTGCCAGTAGCAGGGGAATCCACTAGTCCAGATACACATCCAGGACCAAGGGTTAAATGTTTTAAATGCAACCAGTGGGGCCATGTAGCATACAGATGTCTATGGAGGCAAGGTGGGAAACAAAAGGTGGAAGAGCCAGTAAGTGGGAAGGACAAAATGCAGCAGTAGGCTGTCTTGAGATAACAAGGGTACAAAACTACTATAAGAGGTTATATCCTATCTTAGTGAATGGGAAAGAGGCCGTGGCTAAGACAGACACAGCCTCTGACCTAAGCACTGTAAACTATGCAATGGTTACAGAGAAGCACTACTTACCTGGGCAATCTACTCCAGTCAGAGCTTTAGGAGGGACCCCATTCCAAATGCCTTTGGCTAGGGTTTACCTTGACTGGGAAGGTGGAAAAGGAAGCCAGCAAGTAGGTGTGTTTGAGGATATCCCTGCAGATGTCCTGATAAGGAATGATTTTTATAATGCAGTGCCGTGTGTACATCCAGGCTTGGAGACAAGCATGTTGGTCTGGTAGCCTGGGGAGAACCAGACAGACTGCACGCTTGCAGCCAGGACTGCTGAGGTGGTTACTTCAGGGAGGGAGTTACCCTGTAGCAGTGAGACTGAAGGTGAGCCACAGCTGCTTGAGAGTACTGTTGTTCCCTTGGACAGAGTGTTTTAAGGGCAGTGGTGAGCAGTAGTACCCAGGCTGACAGTGAGGCACCGCTGTCAGAGGATACCAGACGTCTTGTGGAAGGAGAGCTGGGAAGGGTTACAAAGACAGAGTTGAGACAGGGCCAGCTCTCAGATCCTACAATACAAAACCTGAGGGAGGTAGTTAGTGAGGCACCTGACTCTCAAGGGAAGGAAGAATCTGTATCCTGAGACAAACGGTTGCTGTATAGAGAGTGGACTCATGAGGGAGGGCTAGATGGTGGGAGAATACAGTAGTTGGTAGTGCCCAGAGCCTATCATCTGGCACTGTTGGTAGTGCCCAGAGCCTATCATCTGGCACTTCTAGCCATAGTCCATGATATTCCCTTTGCAGGTCATATGGGCATAAAATGTACAAAGAGACATAGTATGCAAAACTTCTATTGGCCTGGGATTTCCATAGATGTAACAGGGTACTGCAGGGCCTGTGAGAAGTGTCAAAAGGTAGGCAAGGCAGGAAACAAGGTGCAAGCTCCTTTGATGCCTTTGCCTGTGAATGAGGAGCCATTTCAGAGGGTAGCTATGAATATTGTGGGGCCTCTGAGTATCCAAAGTTCCACAAGGAAAAAGTATATCTTAGTGGTAGTAGACTATGCTACCAGACACCCTGAGGCAGTGGCTCTGTCCTCCATTGAGGCAGAAAAGGTGGCAAATGCTTTGTTAGAGATTTTCAGCATTGTAGGTTTCCCAAAAGAAATACTGACTGACAGAGGTGCAATTTCATGTCAGACCTGCTGTCTTGTCTGTGGAAGTACTGTGGAGTGAAGAACCTAAAGACCACCCCTACCATACCCAGACTAATAGTCTTGTTGAGGTTAAACTCTACACTTAAGACCATGCTACAGGCATTTGCAGACCAGTTTAAGAGGGACTGGGACAAATATTTGCCCCGTCTGCTGCTTGCTTACAGACAGGTTCCCCAGGAATTCACAGGTTTTTCACCCTTTGAGTTGTTGTATGGGCATAGGGTGAGAAGACCTCTAGATTTAATTCAAGATGGGTAGGAGGGTGAGTGTGAATCCTGCAAAGAGTCTGTTGTGGCATATGTCCTAAACCTCAGGACAAGGCTCAGGGAACTCATGGGCTTAGCCCAGGAAAACCTGGCAGAAGCCCAACAGCAGAAAAAGGTCTGGTATGACAGGAATTTTTGAGCTAGAGAGTATTCTGTAGAGCAGCAGGTAATGGTTCTCATTCCTGTCAGACACAACAAGCTGCAGGTAGCCTGGGAGGGACCCTATGAGGTAGTAAGGAAGGTCAGTGATGTTAACTACATGGTAAAACTCTTAGGCATGAGGCAGGGGTACAAATTATACCATGTTAACATGATGAAACCTTACCATGACAGGGAGGCCCTTGTGCTGAGTATTTGCAGCGAATTGCAGGAGAAGTCTGAAGGAGATCTGGTGACTGATCTCCTCAGTGAGGACTCAGACTGACACCTCAGTGGAAGGGGTAGCAATGTCCCAGCAGCTATTTCCTACCCAGGTTCGAGAAATCCGAGCAGTGTTACAGGAGTTTGGGGACATTTTCACTGGAAACCAGGGTGCCCCCACCTGGTGCAGCACCATGTGGATAAAGTACGCAAAAGACCTATTAAGCAGGCCCCTTATAGGGTGCCTGAGAGAGTCAAACAGACTCTGAGGGAGGAGATACAGGAAATTTTAGAATTAGGGGTAATTCAAGAGTCCAGCAGTCCCTGGGCCTCCCTAGTGGTGCTGGTACCAAAAAAGGATTGCAGCACCAGGTACTGTGTGGACTACAGAAAACTAAATAGTCACACAGAGTCAGATGCTTACCCCATAACTAAGACAAATGAAGCCCTAGAGCAGCTGGGTGAGGCTAAGTATCTTACCACCACTGATCTTACCAAGGGTTACTGGCAGGTACCCTTGACTCCCAGTGTTAAGGAGAGGTCAGCCTTTGTGACTCCTTTTGGCTTGTATGAGTTCACAAAGATGCTCTTTGGGATGAAAAATGCCCCAGCGACTTTCCAGAGGCTGGTAGATCATATCCTAGCAGGAGCAGAAGATTTCGCCCTTGCTTACCTAGATGATATTGCCATCTACAGCCATTCCTGGCAACAGCACCTTCAGCATGTCAGGGAGGTGCTGGGCAGACTACAGAGGGCAGGGTTGACCATTAAGCCCAGCAAATGTCAGGTGGGTATGGCAGAGGTGTCCTACCTGGGACATAGAGTGGGGAGTGGTAAGATCAGATCAGAACCTGCCAAAGTGAAAGCCATTTAGGCATGGCCTGCCCTTGTTACCAAAAAGCAGGTGAGGGAATTTTTAGGGACACCAGGGTACTACAGAAAGTTTGTCCCCGGTTATAGTACCATAGCTGCTCCCCTCAGAGACCCGACAAGGAAAAACAGGCCAGATAAGGTAGTGTGACCCCAGCATGTGAGAAGGCATTCCAGAAGCTTAAAGGAGCTTTGGGTGGACCCCCTGTGTTATCCAGTCCAGATTACAGAAAATAATTTGTTTTGCATGTAGATGCTTCAAACCATGGGGTGGGGGCTGTACTCAGCCAGGTTTCTTCAGAGGGAGAAGAGCACCCAGTGGTTTATCTCAGTCATAGGCTCCAACCCAGGGAGGAATGCTATGCAGCTATGGAAAAGGAATGCTTAGCCATAGTGTGAGCACTGCAAAAGCTTCAACTTTATCTGTATGGAAGGAAATTCACTGTAGTTACCAACCACAATCCCTTAACATGGCTACATCAAGCCAGCCAGCAAAATCCCAAGTTACTAAGGTGGAGCCTAGGGTTGCAAGCATATGATATAACAGTGCAGCACCGCAGTGAGGGTTAGCAATGCCAATGGAGATGGGCTCTCAAAACAGGGAATGGAGCAAGGTATTCCCAGATAGGCTCAACTCTCTCAAGCAAAGTTTCTCAAGCGTCACTTGATAAACTAGCTTGAGTTATCAAGGGGGGATATTGTAAGGCTGCCAGCCCAGCTCTCTAGAATTTTGTAAATAATCATATGTCATTTGTGAATATTAATATGATCCATAGACTTGTCTTACAAATGTTGTCTTACAAATGTAAGAGAACTATATATTATGTGTGTATTAAACTGATGGTACAAAAGTGTGTTTTAAACTGTATGTTATGTACTAAGCTTCAAGAATGTAACCACAGTATACTCTACTGGAAAAGAACAGAGTTAATTTGCAAACTCTAAGAAAATAAATTAATTGTTTATGATGGTGTGTATTTCAGCTACGAGACAGAATGTCTGCAGCTAGAAATTCTTCCTGTTGTCTAGAAACATAAATAATTACAGGTTTCAAAGGTAAAAGTGTTTAACTGTTTTATGACTTCCAGTTCAAGGCAAACTTCTGAGAGATAAGTATTTCTGAAACAGAGATGCTAACTTTTAAGTTTCTGTTAGCCTGGGTACTGAAGGCAGAGGTGACAAAGAATGATGTAATCTGAGATAACCCAGCAGTAATATATGATAGTAATTTAAGAACTATCTCAGAGAGAAAGTCTGTGCATTTTGTATTTGCCTTGAGATCTGACAACATCCTCTCATCAGCACTTGCCTTGCTAATAAGTAACTAGATTAAAGTGATTTCTCTTAGATGTAGATAGGAATACAGTAAAGATTAGTTTAGATATTTTTTGTATTTATGTGAGACTGTCTTGCAATGTTGTTTTAAAGTATTTCCTGTGATTCTGAACTCTGTTGTCACTGTGTTGAGTTATTGAGTATTATCTTGAGCTTTTATCATTTATTATTAAATATATGTAAACCTTTTAATTGTGGCTGGTTTATTTAGAGATATTTAAGTTCTCAGAGTACTTGTATATGTGTTAGAAAAATATGTACTTAAACATATACAGAATGCTAGAAAAATATGTACTTAAACATATATAAACTGTTAGAAGAATATGTACTTGAACATATATATAGTGCAAAGTTTAGAAACAGTATAATATGTAATGCATTTGATTCTATTAACAATATGGCAGTAGAAATGATCTTGCATGTAATTGCTTGAAATTTAGCTGCAGTGTGGTTAACCTCTGGCCCTGGCAGTAGCCAGCTCAGCAAGCTTATGTCTTTCAGCAGTTATTATCTGCTGAGTTAGAGAGAAATAAATATGTATGCATGTATATCTTTCTTCCTTCCACCGAGAAGGATGGCCTTGTGAACACTATCAGAGATAGTGTGCAGCTGCTTACCAGAGAGACAAAGGAACGTATTAAGAGATGAAATGACCACTGTATCCAAACTAATCTAAGAACCTTGGAAGAAGTAACATCTACAGGGAGACGTTGTAATTGACCAGGTGCCTCGCAAGGCTGTGTTATTCTCATGGGAAAGTTTTTAAAAAGCATTACCTCAGCATCTTCTTATGAATGAAGTATTATGGACTATAGTGATGTAAATGCCCTGTGACTGACCACGTCAGTAAGGTGGGCAAAAGCTGATTGCAAATGGTATATAATTGAGGGTATTTCCTGTATAGAGCAGTCAAAACTCTATACTTGTTTTTGTATAGTTTTTTGCCTCCTAATGTACATTAGTAAAGCAATATTGTTTGAACCTGAGCATCCTGTGTTATTGACTGTCATTTTGAAAAGCCTAATGATTTTTACAGTCTGATTTTAACAATTTATTTGACATTTTGGTCCTTCTTAAGCCGGAATTCCCTTGGTAAGGTGCAGGTCAGAGTGCATGGGTGGTAATAAATCTGCGCAGGAGAAGCTGCCAAAACAAATGGTTCTTCTTGAGTGAAAAGACCTCCGACTGAATTGTTGTGTGTAAAGAGGCTGTCCACTTTCTGATCTGTGGCTGAAAAGCAGAAAACTGGATCCCAAGAAGAAAAATATGCAGTCATAAACGGTTGGCTCAGGTAAGAAGAATTTCCCTCTTTGTCTTTGTTTTAGATCAGGGACCAGGTTACACTGTACTGTTATTGAGATTTGTGATAGCAGGACGAGAACGTATTGAAGTACTGTACGTTGGGTCATAGATCAGGGAAAAAAACAAAGCAAAGTAAACAGTCATTCTAGACACTACTGTGGATATAGGGAAGAAGATACCACGTGGTATAAGAGAAGGGTTACATAACAGTCTTTTTTAAGACATGGGAAATCAGTGCACTGAGAGATCACAAGATCCGCCCCTAACGGATAATGTGAAGTATATGTAATTGCAGTGAGCAGATAATGTGAGATATTATACAAAATGTGTTAACAAATATGAATTTGATGGTAAACTAGATAAACTTTCACTAGTTAAACTCCTTAAACAGCTTAAATCTGATGCAGGAGGTCAGGCAAAAAAGCAGCACCAACTAGGCATACCTCAAGCACACAGGTGGATTGAGGAAGCAAATTGTAGAAAAACAGAAGCTTAGAAATTCAAAAACATTTTTTTAGACAACATAGTGAAAGCTCTGACAGACAGAATCTCTGAGAAATGAAAACTTAGAGCAGACTGGACTTGCATTAATTAATGCATACAACAGGAAAATGAGACAATAGATGGATATTATGCTAGATTATTAGAATACTTTAAACAACAATTAAAAAAATACATTTTTAAAAGGTTGCATTGCCTCTATCAGTAGCTTTATTACAAAGCATATGATAGATCACTGAACAAGCAGGCTGCAAGCCTTACTTGAGTATGCTAGACATGGTGAAAGACACTTTAATAGAAAAAAAAAAAAAAAAAAAAAAAGGGGCATAAGTCTTCACTGCTGAAGACGGAGCTGAAGTATTTGTATTACAGTCAGGTAAAAAGGGCATCTAGCTAGGGACTGTAAACAAAATAAGAAAGTAATGACAGAAGATAAAGGAGATGAGGACTGACTATATGATAGTGATAACAACCAAAAATCATCAGGAAAGGTTAATAAACAAAAAGAAAATGTGAATGTAGTAGAGGGAATAAAGGAAGTACAAACAGATGTAGAGGATAAAAATGGAAATGAAATTTTAGATTTAGCATTGTTGAGCCTGGAGCTCTACCTAGCAGATACAAAACCAGAAGTGACACATCTGGTTGAGGGAAGGGAAGTCAAATTCCTGTGTGACTCAGGAGCGTCACGGACTTTGATACACCCCTCCAAGTTACCAAAACATTCTGAATCACCTGATTATATATTAGTAAAAGCAGCAAATGGACAGCTATACAGGGAACCACTCTCCCATAATATAGCAATAACTGACCCTGTTTCAGGTATGACTCAGAAAAGTAAAATTGTAGTTTCTGCAAAATGTCCAGTAAACTTACTGGGAAGAGACCTTGTGCAGATATTTGACATAGCAGTAGTTCCTACCATGCAGGGTATGGAAGCACAAAGACAAATGGATGCTTTTGTGGTGTGATCAGAGGGTGAAGCCTATTATTGGTACAGCCAGGACCTAGTTATGACTGGTCCAGGGGTAGTAACCAAAGAACTGATGAACGTAGCCATCAGTAAGGTACCCTCCCTTGACACTGATCAGCAGCACTTGTTACATTGTACTCTATACTACTGTAGCACACCAGGACCTGATAAGAAATATGAGCAAGAATTGTTCAAAAAAAAAAAAAATCCTGCTGACAGATTAATATTACGAACTTTATGTTAGGATACTGAGGGAAACAGTGTAGTAAGCTGTTCATTACCTCAGGAATTCATGAGATTGTATAAGTCCTATAGACTGCCACATGTCAGCTTGACAAAAAACAAAAGTGTTAAATGGGCAGACTTAGAAAAAAAGGTAACAAAATGGGAAAACAGACTGATTTAGAAATGTCAGGACAAGGGATACAAAAACAAAAACTGAATTGGTTGATACAGACACATACAGCTGTACACTTGCAATCTAGTGAGGACAGCTGATTAGCATTTTTATTAAAAGAAAAAGAAGAGGCCTTGTGTAAAATTCCAACAACTCTGTGGTCAACAGGCAAGTTAGATGTAGGGCTTATTCAAACAGCAGGACCAGTTACAATTACCCCAAAGTCAGCTTTTAGACCACAGAAAAGACAATACCTTTTGAGAAAGGATGCAGAAGTAGGAATTAAGCCTATAATAGCAGCATTACTCAAAAAAGGAGTACTGGTAGAATCTCCTGATTCACCATGTGATACACCCTATTTTCTGTTAAAAAAGCAAACGGGGAATGGTGGATGGTACAAGATTTACAAGCTGTAAATGATGCAGTAATACCTAGAGCACCTACAGTGCCAGACCCACATACCTTGTTGAATGATTTAAAGCCACAACAGAAGTATTTTACTGTGGTAGATATAAGCAATGCTTTCTTTTCAATACCTATACATCCTGATAGTCAATATTGGTTTGCATTTACATTTCAGGTTAAAAGGTATACATATACTCAACTACCACAGGGATATTGTGAGAGCCCAATAATATTTGCACAAAAAATGGCTAGCAACCTGGCAGGGTTTACCCCACCGGGAGGTAGTCAAATTCTACTTTATGTAGATGACATCTTGCTAGCAGCACCCAGCAGCAGTGCAGGGTGGATACAGTAGCATTATTAAAATTTTTAGTAATACAAGGACACAAAGTAAACAAAAGTAAGTTACAACTTTGGAAAAAACAGGTTAGATACCTGGGATATGTGATATCCAATAGAGGTAAAATACTAGATAAAGGAAAAAAGAAAAGAAGAAAAAAAAACAGCAATTTTGCAAGCACCCAAACCAACAACTAAGAAAGAAATAATGTCTTTCTTAGGTACAACTAATTTTTGTTGGAGCTGGGTACCAAATTATTTTACAATGGAGAACAGAAACAGAAATGGCTTTCTGCAGCTTGAAGCAGTTAATAGCTTCTTCATTAGTTTTAGGACTTCCAAATTATCACAAACGGTTCTTTCAGACCGTAGATTATAAGCAAGGGTACATGACATCAGTATTAAAGCAACAGCATGGGGATAAGCAATGCCCCATAGCTTACTATTCATCACAGTTAGACCCAGTGGTGCAATCTTTGCCTCACTGTGTACAAGCAGTAGTTGCAGCAGCAATGGCAGTGCAGGCTTCAGCCTCAGTGGTGTTATTCCAACCTCTCACATTGAGAATGCCTCATGCAGTTGCAATAATTCTGCTACAAGAAAAAGTTGCATACCTTTCTCTTGCTAGACATCTTTCATGTATAACTATACTGCTGAGCCAACCTCATATGACAATTGATGCCCTTGAATGATGCTGAGGTGACATATTACGTGGATGGCTCATGCAGAAGGGGTCCTACAGGGAAGAATCTGGTGGGGTATGCAGTAGTTACAGACACTGAAATTTTAGAAGCACAAACTTTGCCACACAACTTGTATGCTCAAGCAGCAGAACTGGTAGCTTTGACAGGAGCATGTACTTTAGCAGAAGGCAAGAAAGTGAACATATATACTGATAGTCAGTATGCTTTTTCTACAGTGCATGTGTTTGCACAACAATGAAAAAAATAGAGGAATGATTACATCCAGTGAAAAACCTATTAATCACGTGCAATTTATTTTGGAGCTATTAGAATCTATTCAGTTGCCTACCAAAGTAGCTATTTGTAAATGTGTAGCTCATACAAAACAACAGGATAAGATTTCAAAAGGTAATGCACGAGCTGATGCAGCTGCAAAGCAAGCAGCCTCAGACTCAGAAACTTTATTTTTGAATGAGGAATTACAACCCTCTGAGATTTTAGATTTAGAAATGTTAAAAAACAATGCAAATGCTTACTACAAAAGCAGAAAAACAAAAATGGGTAAAACAAGGTGCAATTTTTGAGAATGGACTGTACATTTCCAAAGGAAGAAAAACAATATTACCGTCTAATTTATTTAGATATGCAGCTTTGTTGAGCCATGGGCAGAGCCATGTCTCAACAGGGGGGATGGTACAGTTAGTAAATAGAATATTCCAAACATATGGATACATAAATTATACAATAAAATTTTGTGCAGCTTGTCATACTTGTAACAAGCACCATGCACAAGGAGCATTTAAAAACAAGCAAGGGAGTTTCCCTACACCACCATATCCGTTCCATACTATTTGTATGGACTTCATAGAGTTGAATAAATGTGAAGGAAAGAAATACTGTTTAGTGATCATAGATATGTTTTCAAAATGGGTAGAAGCTTTTCCAACCAGGAATCCAGATGCAGCAACAGTGGCAAAGGCCCTAGTAAAGGAAATAATTCCTAGATTTGGCATACCAGAAAGAATCTATAGTGACAATGGGACACATTTTGTCAATCAGACAATTCAGCAACTTGGGAGATTTTTTAGGATTTCCTTGAGGAATCACTGTGCTTACCACCCACAGTCAGCAGGACTGGTGGAGAGGTACAATGGGATTTTGAAAAACAAGTTAAGGAAGTTGATGAGTGAGACTCAGAAGAATTGGATTTGCTGTTTACCTCTAGCATTGCTGAGCATGAGAACAGTTCCAAATGTAAAGGGTTTGACCCCCTTTGAAGTAGTATTTGGAAGGGCATATTATGTGCCTCAGTGGAAAGCTCTCATGCCTGCAGAGCAGGAGGCTGACAGTTCATTAGCTAATTATATAAAGAAACTGTTAATGAATAAATCTGTTTTGCAGTTTAACTTTTTTTCAGATGAAAGACAGAACAAGAACAAAGAACTTTCAATTTGATACACAAGGGCAAAATGGCCAAGAGTAAAGCAAATAGAAAAGCAGAGCAACCCCAGAACTATTGCATAATTATTTTGTTGGCTGCGCATTTGTTGACTATAAGTGTGACAATTTTTCTCTTATTGTGGTTTTTTCCTGCACTCAACCACACGAGTGAAAGTGAGAAGACGTGATGAACTGTTTATAGACTGGCATCCAAACTTTAACACATACCTGGCCATGAAACGTGTGTATGCAGAGACTATGAACATTTCAATTTGCTGGGTTTGTACAGCTATACCAACAGCATATAAAAGACTGTTAATGTCCGCTGTCCCTCTGGGGATAAATGAGACTTGGGAACATTTGTTTTTGATACAGGAACTGTGAGATCACAGGACAAAATAGCTTTATTTTTACCTGTCACACAAAAAGGAGTTGTATGTTTCTACAAAAGTGATACCCTCCAGGTGGGCTGGAGTAATTGTAATATAACAATGTCTTATAAATGTTACATTAAAGTCAGAAGTGGGGGTACTGTTTGTAATACTAACTATGATTCATATCTGAGTTCAATGAAAACTACATTAAATGCAGTACATGACAATCCAGTCTTAACTAAACAATTGTCTATTAAAGATAGGAAAATGTTTCATGCAGGGATAACACGTATTAGTACCAAAGTAATGATTTTATTTGTGGGAAAAAGGCATATGAATGGTTACCTGAGAATTGGTCCGGCAGTTGTTTTTTGGGTTATCTGGTTCCAGCAATAAGACATACTGCAGAATTACCTTTGGGTAAGATACGAAATGTAGGGGAAACAGCTCGAAAATCTGAAGGTCCAGTTAAGAAACCTGTGAATCCAGTTGGGAAGACTGAAGCTGGTTGAAAATACCATAATTCAGCAAGAGACAGAAATAAATTGACTCATATGGACTTGGGCAACAGTGTTATATCCTGGGCAGGAATACTACCAGCCTATGGAGCAGTCAAATCGATCTGGGAGCTGAGGAAGCTGTCAAGATTTCTCAAAGTAATGAGTAATGCAACTTTTTCCGCCCTAGAATTGGTGACTGATGAACTGAATGCAATGAGAACTGTTGTGCTACAAAATCGAATGGCTCTTTACTTCACCCTAGCGGCAAGAGGTGGTACACGAAGAAGAATGCTGTGCTTTTATCCCTGAGAATCGTCACGAGACAAATAAGCACCTAGAGGTAATTCAGCAAGTATCAGCAATGACTAAACCAGGCCCAAACCCACTGACGGACTTTTTCCAGAATCTGTTTGGGGGGTGGGGTTCCATCCTATTAAACATTTTAATTGCTATTTGTGTGGGTATACTCCTAATAGGAGCATGTGTTTACTGTGGAATTCCCTGCATGAAAAGATTAATCAAAGATTAGTTAGGGACTTCGTTGATGTATCTGTAACCGAGACTATGTATCAAGACCTGGAGTTGAATCTGTTGATACCAAATGAAATTCTTTCTGAAATATAAAACAAATGACTTGCCTAGTTGAAAGTTCCAGAGAGGAAAAGACTAGGGAATGAAATAATGTTGTTTATGTTTCTGAATAGAATAAAAAGCATTAATAGGAGGGAGAATGTTAGAAAAATATGTACTTAAACATATACAGAATGCTAGAAAAATATGTACTTAAACATATATAAACTGTTAGAAGAATATGTACTTGAACATATATATAGTGCAAAGTTTAGAAACAGTATAATATGTAATGCATTTGATTCTATTTAACAATATGGCAGTAGAAATGATCTTGCATGTAATTGCTTGAAATTTAGCTGCAGTGTGGTTAACCTCTGACCCTGGCAGTAGCCAGCTCAGCAAGCTTATGTCTTTCAGCAGTTATTATCTGCTGAGTTAGAGAGAAATAAATATGTATGCATGTATATCTTTCTTCCTTCCACCGAGAAGGATGGCCTTGTGAACGCTATCAGAGATAGTGTGCAGCTGCTTACCAGAGAGACAAAGGAACGTATTAAGAGATGAAATGACCACTGTATCCGAACTAATCTAAGAACCTTGGAAGAAGTAACATCTACAGGAAGACGTTGTAATTGACCAGGTGCCTCGCAAGGCTGTGTTATTCTCATGGGAAAGTTTTTAAAAAGCATTACCTCAGCATCTTCTTATGAATGAAGTATTATGGACTATAGTGATGTAAATGCCCTGTGACTGACCACGTCAGGAAGGTGGGCAAAAGCTGATTGCAAATGGTATATAATTGAGGGTATTTCATGTATAGAGCAGTCAAAACTCTATACTTGTTTTTGTATAGTTTTTTGCCTCCTAATGTACATTAGTAAAGCAATATTGTTTGAACCTGAGCATCCTGTGTTATTGACTGTCATTTTGAAAAGCCTAATGATTTTTACAGTCTGATTTTAACAATTTATTTGACAATATGCATTTTGTGACACTGTCAGTCCACTCCTAAATAGCTTTAGTCTTGGTCACACTTACCGTTTGAATAACAGTAACAGTACACAGTAGAACTGGTCACCCTTTGAGAAGGTTCTTATAGTCAATTAATATGTGAAACTCCTGCACTGGCCCAGTAATCAAGGAGCCTCAGTCCTCACCACTAACACCAGTGAGGGACGTGCACATTGGGAGGATAACAAGTACATACACAGTCAAGTACAATTTCTCTTAAGAGCACACAGAGATCACAGTCAGTCTGGGGTTGGTTTCTCCCTCTCTCTTCAGATCCTCAATAAGATTCCTCACTGGCACAGCTATAGGTTTAAGATCACAGCCAAGTGGTAAAGCCAAAACTTCCAACATCTGTCCAACCAGTGCTTTGTGTCCCTGTCCAAGTAGCTGACACACACACTCACTTTGAGATTTGATGATATACAAACACACAGACACTCCTGGGGAAGGCTGGAACAGGTTTACTAGTTATGCCCCCTTCTGCCCAGACTATAAGGTAGTGCCAGCTGCCACCAACCACTCTTACTTATCAGCTACTATAAGGCCCTTCTCAAAGGGTGACCAATTCTACTGTGTAATGTTACTATTATCCAAATGGTAAGTGTGATCAAGACTAAGGCTATTTAAGAGTGGCCTCTACAGTGTCACCATATACATATGCAAGTACTCTGAGAGCTTAAATATCTCAAAACAAACCAGCCAGAATTAAAAAGTTTAAATATATTTAATAATAAATAATAAAAGCACAAGACAATAGGAAGAACTTCTAGATGCAGACAGTCAGTCCATTGGGGAGGGCCACATCACACGGTACAAATAAAATACTGCAGAATCATACCTATTTGTATGTTACCAAGATGATCATATTTATGCCACTGAAACACACAGTCGCACCATGTAGCATACAGTGAGATTAGAATCCCTACCTATCTAGTCTTACACACTATAGATCACAGTATTTACCGTATGCACCAACCCTTAAGTCCTGATATTATACTTCAGCTGGTAGTCATACGGTGGATGACATCATCAGGCCTTGTAGAAGAGGGCAGTGTGAAAGCCAGCAGCAAGTTATATGGCCAAAAAGTGCATAACCACTGCAGGTGGATAACCCACAAATGTAGGACAGTTGTTTTGCAGGGGTCTACACACACACACACACACACACACACACACACACACACACACACACACACACACAGACACGCACACCAAGTAGCCTGCAGTGAGATTAGAACTCCTACCCATTTAGTTGTATTCACTGTAGATCACAGTACTTATTACAAGTGCCACAGGTTGAGACTGTTATATATGTTATTGCAAGCACAGTACTTGTGTATTACACAAACTAGGCTTGCATTGAACAGCATCTGTGGACTGCACAGTGATATTGCTTTCTACTGTAATCTGCATCTAGTATCCTAGCAGTGGGATAATTGTTATTATTCTAGCTATGTGTGTACATTTAGCTGCATGGCCATATGTGGCTGCTTGCAGTCAGATGGACAAACCTGTTGGCAAGAACAATGTGCCCTGTCCATGTGTCCGTTGACAACATTATACATTACACCACCTGCTCACCTGCATCTCTGTACGTGGTGACATCAAACAGGTACATGGGTCTGTAGGTAATTGGATTATGTAATGTTGCCCCCTTAGTTTGGATCCTTTGAGCAACAGTATGGATGTGTGATGGTGCAGATTTACTCAACATTATTAGGGTATGTAGAATAATACAGACATCCAATATAGACATCCGCACTCATATTTCTGTAATTAACATGGATGTATACATAAATGTAGCTGTGTGTGTCTATGATAGGTGTATGTGTTGTATAGCTATACGGGGAGAGTCTATGTATCTGTGTGATATATATATATATATATATATATATATATATATATATATATATATATATATATATAGCAATACATATTGGTATATATCTATTTGACACTACATAGTGATAGATATACCATATATGTGAGAAAGAGATAGTGACAGATGGATATGTATACGTATATGTCTGTATGTATAGACATATCTATACATAACAGGTCAGTCTGCTGATGGGGCAACAGAACTGCACTCACTTTAACTAAGTGTTTTGGCATGCCCAGTGTGACTGTCTGTACTTACACAGTGACTCTAGGCCATACGTATCTATATGGCAGTCCAGGATTTTGTGTGTTACAGACTATACTTCTGAACTGTCCAGAGTTTCCCAGAATGTCCAGAGTTTTGGCTCATGGTCTGTTCCTCATAAAATTTGTGGTTTTCTTGCAAATCACTTGGATGATCTTACGAATGAAGTCACTAAATAGTGACATACATTTGAGTGTCTGACTTCATATCTTTCAGAAAATTGTCTGTTGAAACACACCCTCTGTTATTTTAGCAACTGTTTACATTTATGAGAGCAGTATTTAACGTATACCTTTATCCCCCTTTTTGTCAGGCTTTGAACAGATTTCTTGCATTAAGAGGTTGAAAGGTATGTTACAGACATTGACATCTGTCCCTGTTTCTGCAGTACTGCACATCACTCTAACTGTCCACAGCATTCCCCAGCTGTCTGCTGTACTTAATATGTGACTGAGGTTCAGAATGTTACACCACACACAGACTCGACAGTCTGTGAAAACACCAACATAATAATACCTCACATGCAACAGATGTGTCTACTTCCAGATTAGAAGCATCAACACTGTCACCCATGCTAACCTCCCTATCCCACTGAGCCACACAGGCTGCCAGACAGAGTGTGATCAGGTTCTATGTTACAGACTGCCTGGTGTGCTGATATACCATTGCTAACTTACTGTTGAAGCAGTTATATGGGAACACTGCTATGTTGGGTGTGGGGGAACAACAGCAAATGACCTGCTGTGATATCATGTGATCCCACTGTTTAATAAGTCCCTTGCCTGATGTGGTGCACATTCCAACCATGAGGCCTACTGATTATTAGGGAACACATACTATTGGACTGGGTGCCTGAAGTCTCATGTGGATGTTACTTCTGTCCACATAGCCCACTACATTTCCTTGCATAAATGCAGCAGATCCATACATACAATAGCACGTTATAGTACTCCTTACAAGTAGTGTGTAGGTTAGAGACTTACCTTGCGGATGCAGATATCTTTGTTTCCACTGGGATGGATTCCCCTCTGTTGGTTCTGGATCTGAGCTGAGGGTGGCAGAGCTCGGTGAGTTCTTGTAGTATGTCCCTGTCCACCTTGTAGTGCTCTACAATCTCCAGCTCATGTAGATCCTGGAAGGTTACCCTGGGTCTGAACACTCTTCTCCTTCTCTGCCTAGGTCTATTGTCAGCAGCAGCATCAGCACTGACCTCAGCATCTATCACATACAGATGTAGCAGAGCAGCAGCAGCCCCTAGCATTCAGTCAGTTAAAATTCCCAAGTCTGTACTCCAATGGTGCAGAGTATGGGGAAAAATCAGAATGTAGGGTGTATGGATACTTTATAGTGCTCTACTGTAAGTGCTGACTGTGTGATTGGCTACCTATGCTGCATTCCACCTGCCTAGTATATCATTAACATTATTTAATGGCCCTAGTTTAAGTTCAACAGAGGTCAAAACTAATTAATATGTCACTGGGTTTTAGATACAATCAGCAAATGAGCACCCTGTAGGTAAACAAACCTTAGCAGTCAGTGCACACACACCCACAGACTTCCATGCTCAGCATAGCAGAGTGTCATGCAAACATGCAGAAACATGCTCCCCTTAGCTAAACACAGCTTAGAAGTTAGTGCACCCCCCAAGGATACACACAGCACTGCAGCGCACCATGTAAACAGGCTGAAATAAGCTTAGAAGTCATTGGACACACCCTCCCCTGATGTCAGCTACCTCCTCTGTAAACAATACCATGGTTCTCTGCCTACACAAAGGGGATATGCAGACAAGATCGATACTTTGTGCTATTCAGTAACTCCACCTCATTTGCATAGGGATCCATGCTTACAGCCTGGAAACTACACACTTCAAAGGCCTACCATGTTAGCAACAGCACCAATGCACTATTGCAGATACTTTTTATAAAGCATGTTTGTGCACTGCGGCAGACTGCTCAAACATGCCTATGTTATTAAAAAAATAAATTTAAATTATCTTATTTCCTTTACTTTGTCAGACACACAGAGGATAGTTTCACTCATATCTGTACATACTGTGCCATTTCTGTCCATCTATCTACATTTTTACAGGCCCTTTTGTCTGTCTATATTCCTGTACATGGAATTTTTCCATGTACACTATGGACACTGACACAGGGTCTGCAGGGCTGCCTATCTGCTAGCTGGATTGCTCTACCTGCCTCATTTGCATGAGATTCACCTGGTTATGAGGTGATTTGCATGCCACAGAAGTTTCCTTATTGGCACACACATGCGCACCATTCAGCCATGCTTACTGAATCTAAAAATGTTCGCACTTGTGTTAGCAGCAGGGCCCGATGCCTACATGGAAAAAAATGTGTAGGCTTTATTAAATTACCACCCACACACTGTTTTTGTTTCCTATGTTGTCTTATTATTAAACCCATTTTATTTTATTCATGTTCTTTTCACTATTTAATGATTTTAAGTGTGTAGTACTGATTTTATAGTCTCTGCATAGATTTAATTACTTTGATATGGGAAATATATTTTTTATTGACATGATTATCAGGAAAGTTTGACTGGGTAGGATCCCATTTTCAGCGGTGACCCTGGAAATAAGCTCCAAAATATTACAAAACATTTTAAGAATAATCACTTTACAGTCTTTAAAATAATATATAAAACAAATACAGCTTAAATAATTATACCAATGTCTTTATTTATTTTATTTATTTTACATTTGTTTACTGGGAAAGTCTGAATGGACACAGGTCCTTTTTCAGTAGAGACCCGGGGAGAAAACCTTTGAAAAAAAGTACAAAATGCAGAAAAAGTAGAAAATGTAGAAAAAAGTACAAAAACATATCAAAAAGTATTAAGTACAAAAAAGCAAAAATAATTGATCTACATACCCAGATATGCTCAGAATTAGTCCAAAATGACAAAAAATACACCAAACCCACAGACATTGCCAACATCCTAGCTGACAGGTTCAGTGCAAACTTCTCCCCTCCCTCCCCACCAAAAGGGCAAATATCTATCCCAGCAGAGTGCTGCCCCCCCTGACATCTCAGATGCTCAGGTAAGAACCGCCCTCTCCAAAGCAAAAAATACAGCATCAATGGGACCAGACGGTGTCCCGGGCTGCGTCCTACATGAACTCCAAGAAGAGCTAAACCCAAACATAAAACTACTGTTCAATCTCAGCCTTACTACAGGATATGTGCCCAAAGAGTGGCGTACAGCAACAGTGGTCTCTCTCCATAAAGGTGGTGCCTCAATGGATCCTGGAAACTATTGCCCCATAAGCCTGACTAGCTTGGTCTGCAAAGCTATGGAAAGGATCATCATGGACCTCATAAATAAAGATATTGGGGACCTACAAACACTGGATCCTACCCAGTTCGGCTTTGTTAAGGGCAGATCCTGCCTCTTAAACCTGGTTGATTTCTTTGAAACAGTCACCAAGGCCATTGACGAGGGGAAGGTGGTCCACACAGCCTACCTGGACCTCGCAAAAGCCTTCGATACAATACCCCACTCGGGCATTATAGATAAGCTCACCAGCTTAAATATAAACCCCTATGTCACTAGATGGATTGCAAACTGGCTCAAGGACAGAACCCCCATGGTTAGAATTGCTGGAGTCATGTCAGACTCCAAACCAGTTACAGGTGGTGTCCCATAAGGCTCAGTCCTGGGACCTCTCTTGTTCGGTATATATTTCTCGGAGGTACAGGCCAACATGGAAGGACTGTGGCTGACCAAGTTTGCAGATGACTGCAAACTGGGCGCCATAATCGACTCTCCAGCCGACACACGCATCCTCCAAAAGGGCCTCATAGAAACAGACAACTGGTGCCAGAGCCATGGCCTCAAGCTAAATACCAAAAAGTGTATAGTCATCCCCTTTGGCAAAAACAAAGTGCCCACAAATTACCACATAGGTGGTAATCCATTAAGTACAGAAGAAGTAATTAGGGAACTGGGGACCCAAGTTGATAGCAATCTCTCATTTGACAACCACGTGGCCAAAGTCGTTAGAAAAACATTTTATATAGCCCACCTAATCATGAAGGGATTCACATCTAGATCAGGGGAGGTCATCGTGCCTCTTTACTCATCCCTCATCAGGCCCATAATTGAGTACAATGCCCCTTTTGGGATGTACCTTACCAGACACCTGCAGCAACTGGAAAGACCCCAAAAGTACCTCACCAAGAGGATCAAAGGGCTCAAACAGATGCCATATGCTGCCCGGTTAAAAAAACTCCAGCTCTACTCAGTGGCATACCGCCTGTTCAGAGGTGATCTGTGCCTGATGTATAAAGCCATGTCCAACCCGGAATTAATGGACATGCTGCACCTCAGGAAAATCCAAATCCCATCGAGCTACGCGCTCAAGAGACTTGAACCTCAGCACTGAAATAAATAGGGCATGCTGGAGGGGCAGATTCATAACCCAGAGGCTCCCTTCACTCTGGAATAAAATCCCAGTCCAGGTTAGGCAGAGTCCCTCATTGACTCTCTTCAAGAGGAATCTTGATGAGTGGATGGGAGATCATAGGTTTACACCGGGTATCACTTCTGTGTCACTGTTAGACAGAGGCACAGTATACTAACCTCGAAAAAGGGCATAGCAAAATAAATTTAAAATGGGTGGCGAAAGCCAAACACATTTTGGCTAGGCTTATAAATGCCCTAGGGCAGATAGCCTAGTATGAACCTATGAACCTATGAACCTATACATGATTGAGAAGCTACAGAAGAACTTTACAAAAATTGATGCACTTATATGCTTGACAAATTTCAGAGCAGCTGTACAGCATGCAAATATTACATATGATTCATGTTTAAATTTTCTGTAGGAAATGCACATTTTAAAGTTAAAAACAGATATAGACAATGTCAAATACAGGCATATATTTCATTTGCAATTCAGAAGACATCGATATGGTGTAGGCGTCTGAGATTATATGTGTATCAGTAACTAGCCAGGACTGAAGCAAGAGCAGGGGCAAGTTTCAGTTGTGTAATTTTAGATGTTTTTTGAATTTTAATATAGAGCAGTTGGAAGTTATTGGGGCTGGTAGTTTGTTCCATATTTTGGGAATGCAGTTTGAGAAGAGTGAGTCCCCAGCTGAGTTGTTTGCTTTTGAGATACTAAGAAGTACTTTTTTGTTGGAACAGAGACATCGATTGTTGGTGTGTGGTTGAATAAGATTCTGGAGAGTAGGGTTTTATTATGGTTGATACAGGATTTTATGGGCAAAGGTTAATTGATTAAAGAGTACTATTTGTGGTACTTCTATACAGTTTAGTAGTTTTAGAGATGTACAATGATGTGTCCCAGATGGGGAATATGTGTCAAACCTGGCAATTTTATTATAACAGGATTTTATTTTAAGCTAGATCAGTTTTTCTGAAGTTGGTTAGAATGGGAGAGGCATATAGGAGTGTTGCTAAGAGGTGTGTATGAGCAATGGTAGCTTTTGTGTTTACGGTCAGGAATTATTTGTTTCTGTAGAGAGCACCTAATTTCTTGTGTACTTTCTTGATGGTTTGAGAGATGTGAATATCAGATTTCAATTTGTTGTCAATTTCAACACCTTGAAGTTTGGTGTAGGTTACTGGTGTTATAGTGGTTTTATTTTTGGATGTGATATTGAATGACAGGCATGATGGGGGGATTTTCTTAGGGTAGAAGAGAAGGAACTTGGTTTTGTTGGGATTTAGAATGAGTTGAGTTTTAGTGAGCCGTGTTTTGGCAGCTAGAAAAGAATCTTGGGTTATGGTCTGGGGGTCTTGCAGGGAGGAGACCATGCATATTAGTGTGGAGTCATCTGCATATTGTAGTGTGAGAGATACAGGTGTGGAGTCTGGTTTGTGAAGAGGGAGAATAATATAGGTCCAAGGATAGAGCCCTGGGGACCTCAATGTAACTGGAAGAAGGAGGGAGATTTCATTTTGCCATTGAACGCCTGCTGGTGTCCTGATAGGTGGCTTTTAAACCAGGTAATAGAAGGAATACTAAGGTTTAGGGTGGGTAGAACATTAACAAGTTTGTTGTGATTTACCATATCAAAGGCTTTAGAAAGGTCCAGAAAAATGACATATACAAAATTTCCATATTTGTGTAGTGGTTCACTGTGTTAGTGAAAGTCATTAGGGCTGTGGTAGCACTGTGATAAGGGCGAAGCCATGCTGAGTGCTTGACAGTAGTTTTTGTGTGTGTAGGTAATGCATCAATTGTGTGTGAACTACTCCCTCTAGGAGTTTAGATAGGGATGACAGAATGGCAATTGGATGATAGTTGGTCAACTTGGTGGAATTACCACCTTTGTGTAAAGATAGAATATGGGATATTTTCCAAATGTTGGGTATACGTTTTTCTGAACTTGAGCTTTTTATTAGTGTGGCTACTGGATACGCTATAGCTTCTGCTATGATTTGCAAGAAGTCTGCAGGGAATTTGTCTGCTGCTGGTGTGGTTTGCTTTAGTTTTTAAGTATTTTTATGGTGTTAACAGAGACTAGTTGTAATGTAAAGGAGTCAATGCTATTTTGAGATATGAATAGCTCGGAGGTGGTGGGGGTGATCTAGGAATTTGAGATGGCTAGGATAGTTTGTATGAAGTATTTACTGAATTGAGCTGCTATGTTATCAGAGTTACTAATTGTTGTTGGTGTGGGTGTATAGATTTACCTGGATGTAGAATACTATTAATGGCAGCCCAGAACTTTTGAGATTTATTATGATGTTTTGTTTGAATATTATGGCAGTAGTTGATTTTGTCATATTTAACTAATTTCTTTGCTTTGTTTCTCAATTGTAGGAATGATAGTTTTGAGGACTTATGAAACTGCTTCCAAATGTTATCTCTAGCTATTAGTAGGGATCTGCATTTCTTACTTAGCCAAGGTGCATAGCTGGCTTTTACTCTAATAGTTCTTGGGGGTGCATGTCAGTTTAGTATATCTAGAAAACTGGTGTTGAAAGACTTAGCCTCTTCCAAGGGTTGTTGTCCAAGAGCTTCCGAGTTGCAGCTCTTTAGTGATGAGATAAAGTTGTTAGGTTTGAATTTTTTTTTTTTTTTTATTTTGATTACATGATAGGTCGTTGGCCTGCTTTGCTGGGTACAGGTCCTTAGAAAAAAGGTTGGTTGATGATCGCTAAGGCCATTGAGAAGACAACCTGATTGAGAGCATAAGGTGGTGGTGTTAATCAAAATTCAGTCAAGGATGGACTGCCTTTTGAAAGATTTGTCCGTCCTTGTAGGAGAAGTGATAGTTTGGGTGAACCCATAAAGATTAATATGGGTTGCTGGATTTTGAGAGGAGCAGGTGAGCCAATCAATGTTAAAGACCCCAACAGGATTGTTTTCTGAGGGAGGGCAATGGAGAACCAGTGAAGTACATTTTCTAGTGTGGGAATTTTACTCCCACGTAAGTTGTAACCACCTATAATATTGATGTGTTTCTTGGGGTTAATTTTTAGCTTAGTAAAGAGTAGCTCTTCATTGTCAGAGTTAGGGATAGTTAGCTTTAAGGTTTCAACTGATAGGTGATTTTTAAATAACATTGCTACTCCACAACCCCTTTTGATTGATCTATCTTTATGCATAATATTGTATCTGAGAGCTAAGATTTCATTGTCACTGTTGTCTGGTTTTAGCCAGGTCTCAGTTAAGACTACCATGTCAGGAGAGTAGTAGGAGAGTATAGCATGGAGGTGATGTACTTTTTTACCTATACGTCTAGCATTCATGTTGAGAAGGAGTAGGTTAGAATTGTTATTGTGGTTTAAAAGAGTTGTATTAGATGGGGGGTAGGGCTGATGGAGACACACTGTTAGGGAATTTAACAGGGTTTGGATGTATGCCCCCAGAGAGATTTAGTTGCTTGGTAAGTTGAAAGAGCAGTTTGGCGAGTTTGATTTGAAGTTTGGAGTGCTTTTGGCAGGTTAGAGAATGTGCTCTAAGTGGGGAGAATTTGTTTACATAGTATTCTATGTGGCTGGCGTTAAAAAGGGTAGGGGATATGTTATAATATAAAGATATTTTTTGGTGAGATGAGGAAGTAGTTTGCCACAAAGGGGGGGGGGGGTAGGCTTTAAAAGTTGATTGTGATATGACGAAAGGTGGTATAAGAGCACCAACTGTGTGGTTTTGATGGTGTGCAAGGCAGTTAGGTGCATGCGTTTGCTATTTTCGTTTGGCATTATATGTGAGGGGGTGTTAATGAGCTGGATGGGTCTGCTTGCTGTGAATGGTTGGGAATTTTGTGGGTGTGGTTTGTTAGCTATAAATTTAGGGAAAGTGAGAGTGGGTGAGAATTAGGGGAGGGCGAACGGAGTGGGTTAAGACACAAGGCTGAATATGGAGCGAGTCTACAAAAACAATCAGCTCCTGTGTCAGAGCTTCAGGTAAGTTGGATAAAAATGTCTGTGATTGCTGAGGGTTCTGATATCTTGACTGACAAGTAGTAGACTGCTGCATTTAGGAGAAGTGATGGCAGTAGAGTAAGTAAGGAAAATTACCAGGGCAAGCTAAGACTATGCATGGAACTTATCAGGGGGGTACCCAATCACTATAGAAAAGGTAGTAATGAGAGGGCTAAGGGAGTGGAGCACTTGGTAGCCAGTTAAGATTGCAGGGGTCCTAGTAGTGTGCTAGCCACTAGTATAGTTTAACAGAAATTGTATTTCCAAACTTATAAAAGAATGTCATACGCTGGTCCTGTTCACTGAGTCGCTTGAGCGTGGTGATCTTGGTCTTGGTTCTTTATGGGGGATTAGTGTTCGGGTAGCAGCTAAAATTTGTGGACCAAAATAAATGCACTTAGGGGCTGAAAAAGATAAAAAAGGCAGTTGTTTGAGGGTGAAAGGACAACATGAGCTAAAACAGTAGTGAAGTTTTAAAGTGTTAAACACTGATAATACTTATCAACTAGATCTTTTCTATTTTTAGTTATTACCTTAACCATTGCAATTAAAATACTATGATGAATCAGTTGTTAGCTTAAACTTAATCAGGGATGCACTAATTAAGACAAACATAGATGTAATTTATGAAATGCACAGCAGCTGATGTTATGAGCTCCCATTTACTTCAATTATAACAATAAACAGTGAGCCAAACCACTAAATATGTAAACAATGCGGTAAAAAAATCCAGTACACAGCAGCTTGTCTTATGAGCTCCCATTTACCTCAACTAAAGCAATAAGCAGTGAGACAAACCACTAAAAATGCAAACAATTAGGGGATTTGAGTTAAGAAAAAAAATTGCACTTTGACTTAGTAGTTTACCGGGTTAGTAGCCATTGTTATGTTATGGAATGTAAGTATTTTCAAAGAAGCATATAGGGAAAAAACAAATCCTACTGTATAGTGTTTCCCGATATCAAAAACAAGTGTTGCAGTAGCCAGCTAAATGTTAATTAAATGAGCTTCAATCCAGGAGTGGAAAAACAGCTTAACCATGAGGTAGGCAGTTGGGGGTCTTCACTATCCTGTAAATAATCAGTAAACATGAGAAAACAAGGCTCTGCAGTAAGGTAAACGCCTAAGCAACTACATCATACTAAGTATTTGGTTGTGGCAGTAGTTGCATACACATAGTAGTGCAGATAAAGTTTGCTTACACTATTTATGTTTAATCAGTTCTAGAGACTAGGATACCAATTAAAAACAGCTGGAGCCTGATTTCTAGAGGTAGCATGATACCCTCATATGGAGTGTATTCAAATTAACATAGGAAATAATGCTGTTAATTCCCATATGTTTAGGGCCTCAGAAGAATGGCTGATACACTGCAATAGTAAGGTACGGTATCTAAAGAATAACTCACAAACTATTTCAACAGTTTAGCACTCCTTAGCAGACCATTACTAATATTCTTTAGGAACCAGATCAATGCTATAGGCTGCATCTGAAATGCATAGTCATTAGTCTAAGTCACAAAGGCTGAGAGAAAAAACAAGTATACACACAGCTTTGGCAGCAGAAATGGCAAGACAAACACCACATTAAACATTACATGAAAACATTGGTTAAGAACAGATAAAAGTTATATAACAATAATTTAATAGTTAGAGAAATTATAGCCAGTTTATAGAGAACTTAAAAATAAGTTAGTATATAATACAAACAGGAATTGTAATAGGAAGCCAGAGAAAAGTAGGCTTATGGTACATTTAGACAGAAAGCCAGGGAGAGAAATTGATGAAGTAATTAAGAGAGTGAAGAAAGGAGAGTTAGGAGATACAAGGATATATAAGGTAAAAATAGCCATTTATTCAAATTTAGGGATATAGTTTATCCTGGTGCTGAGCAAGAACACGTCTAGCTTTTGGCTAGGAAGTCTTTCAGAATGGTTTTGAAGGATGAGAGTGAAGGTATTGACCTGCTGGATAGATATAAAGAGTTCCAGGTCTTAGCAACATGGTTTGAATACAGACAAGGGACAGCAGATTTGATAGGTTTGTGGACAGAGAGAAATTTTTGGTCATGCGTTTGTAATGACCAAAGAAGAACATAGTTGTGTAGAATGTTATTTAGTGCTGGACAAGCAGACGGATTCTAGATAATTTTATAGGTGATAGGAAGCCGTGTATATATTAGTTGATGAGGTATTTCTAACCAACTTAGGCTTTTTTGTGCTATACAGTGGTGGAACAAATTTAGCAACTTTGTTATAGTTTTGTCCAGGTTTTGATTTTTTGTGATGCCTGAAGGCTAGTAAGGATTGGAGCACCATGACATGTGGGGAGGAAATAAGTAGTGGCAAGTGTAGCTTTAGTTCCATCAATGAGAAGGTGTTTGGCTCTATAAAGCATCCCTTGTTTTTGATGAGTTTTTCTTATGCAATTTTATATATACAGATCGAATTTAAGATTATCATCCACTATCATCCCTAATAATTTGTTATGAGAAGTGACTTCAGTGGTTTTATTATCAAGAGAGAGGACTTTAAATTATGTTTATTTATGGGAGAGGGATTTGGGAAAAAGTAGTAGTTTGTTTTTTCAGGGTTGATGAGGATGGGTTTTAAGTTACAAAGCTATGTTTCAGTAGCTGTTGAAGCTTCCTGAGCAGTTTTTTGGAGGTGTGCTACTTTGTCAGATGTGCAAATGAGTGTGGAGTCATCTGTGTACTGTATTAAGGAGACCTACTGTGTGGATGTGTGGAGGCTGTTGGTGAGAATGTTAAAGAGGAGGGGACCAAGGATACAGCCTTGTGGTACACCAGTGGTGCCTGGGGGGTATGAAGAGAGGGTGGAGTGCCATTTTACTGACTGATACCTATTGCATAGGTAGCTTTTGAACCATAGGAGAGTGGGCTGAGAGAGACCTAATGAGGATATGTGAAGTAGACGTTTGCTATGACAAACTGTGCTGAAGGCTTTAGACAAGTCTAGAAATAAGGAGGAAACTAGTTTGTCATTATTTCTAGCTTTATTAACATATCTATATAGGTTAGAACTGCAGTGTTAGTACTATGGGAAGGATGGAAGCTATGCTGTGTGAGGGATAAGAGTTCTTCCTGCAGGAGATAGTTTAGCAGTTGCATTTGAATACATTTTTCAAGTATTTGGAGAGGGGTAATAAGATGACTATAGGTCTAAAGTCAGTAATGTCTGTGAATTTCCTCCTCTGCGCAGAGGGATAATGTGTGACATTTTCTAGAGAAAGGGAATGCAGGATTCCTGAACTGACCTGTTTATAAGGACTGAGACAATGCTACCAACTGCTATTTTAAGGTATTCACTTGGAAGGTCATCAGCTGAAGTAGAGCATGGTTTGAGTTTGTTTAAGAGTAGTGTTATATATACAATGCAGGCACAGACATGAAGGTGAAAGTGGATGTGGTGATATGTGGCGGCTGGGCAAGTTTAGGATTCGATGATGAGGAAACCGTGGTTAGAGATTCTATGCTATCTGTAAAATAAGAGTTGAACTGTATTGCAGTTTTGAATGATGAGTTATTGGGAGAGGGGTTAGGGTTGAATTCATAGCTGGGAAGCAGATTTCTTTAATGTCTGCCCAGAATTTTTTAGGGATGTGTATATTATTATTCTAAAAGTTATTATAGTACATTTTTTGTCTTCATTAAATTTCTTTTTACTTCGACTGTGAAGCATTCTGAAGTTTTCAAGACATTGTAATCTTTTATACTTTTGCCATTCTTTCCATGTTTTTTTTTCTATCCTGGATTAGCATTCTACTCTTTCTGGACAGCCAAACTGCATTATTTGCTTTAGTCCCTTCCTTCTAGGAGGTGCCAGGCTATTTAGGATATTCAGGAAAGTTATACTGAGTTCATTTACAGCACCATCTAAGGGGGGGATTTTTATGACTTTCTAATTAATAGATTTGGAGATGATCACTGAGACAGTCAAACATTGTACCTGAGGTGGTGTAATTGCTTGGGTCTGATACTAGGATCCAGTTTAACAGGAAATTTGATGGCTTGATATAACGTGTGGTGCTATTAATTAGTTTTATGAAGCCAAATAAGTTCAGTCTAGATGTAGCGGAGTTACAGTTTGTGTCCAACCAATTATCATTCATGCCTTTTAGTAGTAGTATTTCTTGTGGCACTGTTATAGATATCCAATGTAGGATATCTTTAGGTACAGGAATTTTCATCAGGAGTGAAATAAACAGCAATAATACATATTTGCTTATAATTGTTTAATTCCAGAAAAGTTGTAAAATACCCTGCTGAATTAAATTTTGGTATTGGTTTGTTGTAAAGGGAAATGCTGTGTATTTTAAAAGTCTGGCCGTTATTTAATTTCTCTTACCACAAGCTATTTTATCTACATCCACGGTGGTGAAGCGGTAGCATTGTTGCCTCACAGCAAGAGGTTCTCCCGTTCGATTCTCGGCTGGAGTGCGGGGAGTGCCTTCAGTATGGAATCTGCATGTCCTCCCCGCGGTTGAGTGGGCGTTCGAAAGACATGCATAAATGGGCGTGCCTTCGCTGAAGTTGGACGTCGAGCTGGAACCTCAGTGTTCTTGAAAATCTACTGCCAATCATTAGCGGACCGCAGTTCCGCTGTGGCAACCCCTAACTGGGAAAAGCCAAAAGACAAACAATTAAAGAATCAAACAACACACCAAATTAATGATGATCTTTGACTGCTTTTTTCATCTTAGGAAATTATACAGTCTATCAGACCTCCTCCTCCCATTCCTGTAAAGAACAAATGTATAATAAATGGCGATTTTTTTTCTGAGCTGGCAATAACTACTGATGTTCTCTCAATGTGATCCTATTTTGCTTTTTTTTTCCTTTCAAGAAATGAAAAGGTAAATACCTTTATAGCTTCTTTCCAGGCAACATGCAGGAATGTAGCACACTACAACTCTTCAGATATTTCAACTAATCCATGTATAGTGAGGAATCAATACATTTTTGGGATGTTAAAATTACAGTTTTTAACAAAGTTTCCTTCTAGTGAAAGAATTTCCCCAGATGCAACTGAATCATGTTTCCATTATGAATTATATATTTAGTAAAAATATGTATTCACTTCTGGATATACACTTCTCCTCTGAGGATTTATATCATTAGTTATACAGATAATTCACCACTATAACACTATGTCATGCCATCAGGCTTAAACAGAGTGTCATATAAGAGTAGATGTGGTCTAACCTCCACAGGATTTACATTCCACCTGAGAGGTCTCTAGGTGAAATATACACAACACATGTAAATCATTGTAGCTACTTCAACAGTCTTAAAACTACATATCCATTTTTGCAACACAGATAATATGGTCAATGCACAGGTTACACACCATGAACTGTCATCCTGTATCAGTAATCACAGGCCTTAACTGAAATTTCATGCATTCAAGAAATAATCAGACTGAGCTAATTGCAATTAACAGAACCAAATAAAACAATTCTTAAAAAAAACTAAAATACAAAGCATCAAGTTTCTTGAAGATCACAATTATTGCCAACAATTTAATAATGAATCTAAAGTGAGTTGATAAAGTGGAAACAAAGAAAGAAAGCGCACATACATCTGAAAGTTAAAACAACTATAGCCGAGCCAAGAATCAATTATTCACAACAAAATCTAAATTTTCTCCCTTTTTGCAATACAATACTAAATAAAAAACATCTCCCAGGATCTTTCATAATTGAATAAAGAAAAAGTACAGTTGTGTACACTTACCATAAATATAGATGTTCGAGTGTCTTCACTGTTGCAGTCATGACTGTAGGGTTTTCCCCTGCCGGCAGGCAGTCCTCAGTCGGCCAGAATCCCAAAGTTTGGGTCCGGCGTCGGCTGTTCAGCCATGCTCCCTGACGTCAGAGTGCCAGGAGTACAAAGCTGACAGCCGACGCCATGTTCTCCAGTTTTTCTTGCCCCAGATGTCAGAAGTTCCAAAATGAGTAAGGTCCCATACCCTTTGCAAATAAACCTCAGAAGAAGGGTGAAAAAAGGAACCACACAAAAAAAAAAAAAATAAGAGGGGACAGGAGGGAGGGAAACCCAGACTGCAACAGTGAAGACACTCGAACATCTACATTTATGGTAAGTGTACACAACTGTACTATGTTCATTGTGTTTCACTGTTGCAGTCATGACTGTAGGGTAGAATCCCAAAGCAGAAAGAAAGGGAGGTGGTCATAAAGTAGAGGGGGCGGCTAAAAGGCCCTGCAAAACTGCAGAAGCAAAGCCTGCCCTAGACTTAGAGTAGAGAGGTAGATTGTAGTGCTTGGAAAAAGTATGCACTGAACTCCAAGTTGCAGCTTCCAAAATGTCTTTGGTAGGAACTCCCCTGAGGAAGGCAGCTGAAGTGGCAGCAGCTCTGGTAGAGTGAGTCCTTATATTCCCTGGGATTTGTTTTCCATGGTGTGAATAACAAAATCTGATTCCATGAGCAATCCATTTAGAAATGGTCTGTTTTGAAATGGCTTTACCTTGGGAACTTGAAGCATAAGAAACAAACAATTGCTCTGATTTCCTGATGTCCTTGGTTCTGTCCAGGTAAAAACGTAGTTGTCTGTGTACATCCAAGGAATGTAAGATCCTTTCCCCTTTATTTTGAGGAGTGGGGAAAAAAGTTGGCAAGTGAATAGTTTGATTTAAAGCCACTTTGGAAACCACCTTAGGCATGAAAGTAGGATTAGTCCTTAAAGACACCCTGTCTTGATGAAAAATAATATAAGGTTCCACAGCCATAAGAGCTTGCAACTCTGAAACCCTCCTGGCAGAGGTCAGAGCTAAAAGGATGGCTGTCTTCCAAGATAAAAACTTGATGTCAGATGAGGCAGCAGGCTCAAAAGGAGGTAAGATGAGCTTTTCCAAAACATAGTTAAGATCCCAAGCAGGAATGGGAGGAGATCTAGGGGGCCTTAAGTTCTTAGCTCCTCTGAGAAATTGTCTCATGAGCTGGTGGGAAAAGATAGGAGGGTCTGTATTATAATGAGCAGAAATAGCAGAGGCGTGTATCTTTATGGAAGAGAAAGAGAGACCCTTATGTAAGAGGTCTGACAGGTAAAGTAAAATCTGAGGAATGTTAGGAATAAGAGGATCAGAATCCTGAGCCTGCATCCAGGAACAAAATCTTTTCCATTTTCCTGCATAAGATTTTCTAGTGCTAGGACGCCTGGCTTCTAAAATGACATCCATAACCTGCTTGGGTAGGAGAGAATGAATCAAAGATCCTGGATTAACCAGGCTGCCAGGCTGAGAGTTTTGAGATGGGAGTGTAGAATCTGACCCTGGTGTTGGGGCAGAAGGTTCGGAATCTGTGGTAAAACCCAGGGTGGCTCTAGACAAAGGTTTCTCAGTGTTGGGTACCAAAACTGTCGAGGCCAATTTGGGGCCAGCAAGATTATCATCTTGGGCTTGTCCTGCTTGATCTTTAGTAATACCCATGGAAGAAGAGGAAGAGGCGGAAAGGCATAACCCGAGAGGTTTCTCCAGCTGAATGATAGAGCATCCACTTTCCAAGCTTGATCGTGGAAAGTCCTGGTGCAAAAAAATTGTAGTTGATGATTGAGGTGGGATGCAAAGAGGTTTACGTGAGGACATCCCCAGACTGCTGTAATCATCTTGAATATGTCGGAGTCCAACATCCATTCGTGTGGATCCGAAAGGTTTCTGCTCAGACTGTCTGCCAGGAAGTTTTGCTTCCCTGGTAGAAACTGTGCTTGAAGGTGTAGATTGCAAGCTAGAGCTGTGTCCAAAGATCCATGGCTAGTCTGCAAAGGGGGTAGGAATGAGATCCCCCTTGCTTGTTTATGTACCACATAACTGTGGTGTTGTCTGTCCGTATCAGTAGTTGTCCTGGTTGTAGAAGATTCCTGAAGGCCAATAGAGCTTTCTGAACGGCTAACATTTCATTTAAATTGATATGCAGGTGCTTCTGATCCTTTGTCCAAAGGACCTGCAGACAGTTGCCCCGCAAATGGGCTCCCCATGCATAATCTGAGGCGTCCGGGGTTAGAATCTGAGTGGCAGGAGGTGGACAGAAGGGTTTTCCTTTGTTTAGAGTACATGCCTTGGACCACCAAAGGAATTCCTTTTGAAGACAAGGCAGGATGGAGATCAGTATGTCTAGACTGTGACAATGCTGAGACCATACACTTTTTAGGTACCACTGTATTTTCCTCATACGTAGTCTTGCATATGGTACGAGAAGGATGCAGGAGGCCATGTAACCCAGAGCCTGCAGGAATTTCCTTGCAGATAGCTGAGTTGTAGTATCCAAGGTTTTGAAAGTTGAAGCCAGCTGTAACTGTTTTTCGTATGTCAGAAATGCCATCTGGGTTGTTGTGTTTAGAGAGGTGCCCAGAAAAATTATCTGTTGTGAGGGTGTCAAATTTGACTTTTTTATGTTTACAGTGAATCCCAGGAACTTGAGAAGATTCTGAACAAACTGTAGATGCTGGAGTAAGACATCCTTGCTGTCTGCCTGAATAAGACAGTCGTCCAGATAAGGGTAAATTTGAATTCCCTTGAGTCTGCAATAAGCTACTACTGGAGCCAGGCACTTGGTAAAGACCCTGGGTGCAGTAGACAATCCAAAGGGCAGCACAGAGAATTGGTAGTGCCTCGATCCTGCCTTGAACCTGAGGTATTGTCTGCATTCCTGCCTGATGGGAATGTGTAAATATGCTTCTTTTAAATCCAAAGTTACCATCCATGCATTTTTGGTCAGCATTGGGAGTAGCTGCTGTAGAGTAAGCATCTTGAATTTTGGTATCTCTAGAAAGGTGTTCAAGACTGACAGATCCAGGATGGGTCTCCATGAATTTTGCTTCCTGGGGACTAGAAAGAGCCTTGAGTAAAAACCTTGTCCCATCTCTGAAAGTGGAACTAGTTCTATGGCTTTCATAGCCAAGAGAGCTTCCACCTGGTTTAATGCCTCTGACCATTGATGTTTTGGAAGATCTGGCCATCCTTTTGGCCTTGGTGGGGTATGAAAATGGAATTTGTAACCTCTTGAAACCACATCCAGAACCCACTTGTCTTGGGTTATATGAGTCCAATTTAGATGAAAAAGAGAAAGTTTTCCTCCGAGAGGGGCTTCCAGGCAAGAAGTTCCTGTAGCCCAACAGAGGGAGTCATTGAGTCTGTTTTCTATGAGCTTGCGACCTGTCTTCTCCTCCCCTAGGGGTGGAAGCAGTCCACTTTCTTGGTCTATAAGAGGCTTGCGTTTGAGGCCTACCTCGGGGGCGTCTATATCTACCCCTCTGAGGCCTGTCTGAATTGGGAAAGGACCAGTTTTTTGTAGGTCAATTCCTGCTAAATCTAGGTGGCTGTACTTGTAAGAAATCTTTAACTGTTTGCATGGACTTTGCCTTGTCCTCCATCTTTTTAATCACGTCTTCAGCTTTAGATCCAAATAAAACATTCCCCGGGATTCATGAACCTTGCGCCAGGCGCACGCATGGCGTAGACGCCACAACACCAGACATGGCCGCCGAGCGATTCAGGTACGATCCAAACCCATGTGCATCAGCGGCGTACGCCGGAGTTGCGCCGCCTCCGGTGTAGGTATGTTAAATACCCCATGTGTGGTGTTGCACCATGCAAATGAAGGCAAGTAGCAATTCACGAAGTGGCGCGGGCGTAGCATAACAGCACGGCAATGTAAACCAAAAAAAACGGTTTACATATATCCAAACATGACATAGGAGTAACGGAAGGCTGCCAACGTCATGTGTCATAGTGGTGCAACATGGCAATGTGGAAAGAAACCGAGAATGTCAAAGGAAAACCTGCAGAAAATGTAAATAACGACATAAATGTCATGTACGCAAAAACCACAGCAGAACCCCAGGACATGTCCGCGGAAGGTGAGGAACAATGAAGTAATATGACAATGCCATAAAAGAGCAGTATAAGACCCATCAGCATCACAGCCACAATACACCATAGTATGAATGGAAAGCCACAACCACAGCCCAAGGGTTGCCAAGGAGTGGCGTCGGTGTCTGGCGCCGTAACCATGTATTAGTAGTCAATGCCATGCAAATGAGGCAGATAATACTGAATCGCAAAACCCCCGCCGGCGTAAGGCTGCACCAAACGGCGCAGCGGTAAAACACCGAGGAGTGGCCTAGAGGGAATACCTGTCAATCGCAGAGGGGTGTGCCGCTGTAGGAGGAAGCACATTGGAGCCCAGCAAACCTGGGCTGTACAATGCACATCACAGCATCAGGATCAGCGTGTGAGGAAATAGATGCACTGAGAGTATACAATGCACGCACAGATGCATGTGCACGAGGATGACTACGTTCCCCAAACCAGTCATGTGACGGCCGCCCCGTCAACAACCATGGATACAGGAAGGTGATGCGGAGAATATGAGGAAATGCGTAAGCAGTGTAATTGGAGTCATAATGAGCAATTAACACCAATCAACCGACGGAGGGCAATCGGCGGCAGCTGACAACTCTGCATGCAGAAATCTGCAAAACGGGAAAGGGGAGGAATATGAATGCAAAGAAAGTAGTGGATGTTGCAGAAATGCAAAGAGCGAAGAACCGATACAGCACAGCCAAGGAGAGAGTTAGCATAATGGCGGCGGCAGACAAAATGCATGACATGTCATGTGCCTGCAGGATGCACTCCCGTAAATAGTAGGTGCAACGTGCAGAAACAGTAAAGTAAGGTGTAAAGCTAAACCAATGCAGGCAAGTGTAATGTAACACCAAAGGCAACAGCGTTGCAGTGCCAACGGTAAAACACGGTAGATAACCCACAGATATGGCAGCAGAGACACACCCAATGACATCACCGGGTGTACAGCACAACACTATAAAGTGGGAATGCACACAACACACAGCGAATTCCCAAACGCTGCGCCTTACGGTGTAAACACACGGGGAACTTTTAAAATGTATATGTTGGGTGCTGCCGTGGCCGTGATGCATCAGCATGTGTTAGAGACAGACGGAGTTGCGGAGGAGGGTGCCGACAACTACAGGAGGCCTCAGAGGAGAAGGAGAGTGTTCAGACCAAGGGTGACCTACCAGGGGCTGCAAGACTTGGAGATAGTAGAGAGTTACAGGGTGGACAGGGACACGTTACAGCAAATAGTGGAGCTGTGCCGGCCAAGCCTGAGAACAAGAGACAACAGAGGGGAGCCCATCCCAGTGGACACAAAGGTATGTGTAAGCTTGTGAATACTGGCAACAGGTACCTTTCAAAGGCCAACCGGGGATATAATGGGCATCTCACAGGCATCAGCATCCAGGGTACTACACCAGTTTCTGGATGCCATGTTACAACATGCCCATGAGTATATATACTTCCCCAGATCTCAGGAGGAGTTGGCTAGCAATATGCGCCACTTCCACCGTGTGGCACAATACCGGAGGTACTGGGTGCGATAGACTGTACGCACATAGAAATCAAGTCACCACCCGGAGAGCAGGGTAGACGCTACATAAACCGCAAGGGATTCCTCCATCAATTGCCAGGTCGTGGTGCAATGCGCAGGGCATTATCATGGATGTGTGTGCTGGCAGCCCCGAAGCTACCACGACTCCCATATCTGGCATGCCTCACAGCTGTATCAGGTATTCGCCAGGGGACATCACACAAGGTCACCTTGTGGGGATGCTGGCTACACATTGGAGCCATGGATGATCACACCCATCAGAAATGCACACACACACATGCAAGAACGCCATAATGAGGCACACGCACAAACCAGAATAATCATAGAGCGTGTGTTTGGGATGTTGAAATCACGGTTCCGGTGCTTGGATACATCTGGTGGAGCCTTGCAGTACTCTCCAGGCACATGTGCCCACATATTCATAGTATGTGCTATGCTACATAATATGATCCTGCGGAAACAGCTGCTGCAGGGACATAATGGTGTAGGGCCACCAAGCCCGCCACAACTGCCAAGGCAAGCACAGGCACAGGCGTTCAGCACCATGAACACACTGTGCCAGCCCCAGTAGGCAGACGGAGGCGCACCCAATATGCCTATGCCTTGGCAAAGAGGGAACGATAGCACATACTCTGACAGCGTAGGCCCCATGGACTGACACCTCCCTACCTGCACACACAGTGAAATGGACGGCACACAAACATGTCCGCCCGTAATGTGTACTGTATGGGCGGTCCCATGTGTGATTCCAACATAGGTAGCACCCAAACACTGCACAACCAACAGCCAGCGGAGCATGGAACGCCAACACCTCAATCAAGACGCTGGTCTGACAGCAGACGGCGTGAGCCGTATGCTGCCACGCCATGCAAGGTGTCTACATATGTACATATGTGCATACACAAATATGGATATAGATATCATTACACACGTAGAAATATATGTACACATACACAGATATAAAGTACAACAAGTTAAACAGGGAATCACAGGGATGCAAGGTTAGAGATGCAGTAAGATGCGAACTCTCAACATAGTAAACATACTGAACAACAACCCGACTATCTGGGAGGGTGGACAGAGCAGGAATGCCACCCATGGAAAGGTCAACCCACCTAAATGCATATTCGCCATTCGATGATCGCCAGGCCACGATACAGTAACAGGACATGTGCGGTAATATTCTTAGGATATGAGGGCGGAGGTAGGCACCGCTGCCGGGCGATGTGGTCAACGTGAGGTACTGTGTGCAACCGCCCCTCGAAGCGCAGTATGTCTATGTGTGAGGTGAGGGTGTCGTGTGTTCCGCTGTGCCAGTGTAATGTGTGACACTATAAAATGTGTATGTAGGTGGCATGTGACAGGCAGAGTGGAATAACATGCATAGGCATACAGTATAGGAACCACAGGCGATGTATAGCAGTACCCACAAAGTAGTACTGAGAGCTCCTCACTGGCTAGGGCGCTGGCATGCACGCAAAACGATGCAAATCGTAAATGTCCCAGAATGTACCACAGGAGTATAGCCAACATGACATGCAAAGGACGATGTACAAACCATCACCGATGTATGGCGCCGACATGTTAATTCCAATACAATATATCGGCAACGCTAAGCAGCAATAGTTATGTACCGCTGAAATACGCATGTGCTACCCCGGCACCGCATCGTGGACACGATCGTCCCGTAAACACCGCTGTGTGTTCTAATGAGTGTTAAACAAGCAATCGCCACCCGAATAGGTGACAACCGGTAGCATACAGGCCGTCCCAACTACAGGACCACAATGACCGTGAAATATCCGCGGACAAAATGCCAAGGGATAGTCGGCACCTATGAACAGCTGCAGATATACTACCGATGTGACGGAGGAATACATGCAGGAAGCACACAAGCAGGCGGTACTGACAGCAGATGACATCAACAAAACCTACACTCCTAGAACAACAGACAGATAACTTGTAACTCCCCAGGCAGGGATGGAGCACACACAGAAGCATACCGTGTATGTACAAATGCAAGGCCCACAACCCGCTGCCACCCACAGCCGATATACCCCATCGCACATATCAAAGGGATACAATCCAAATAGCAGCAAAAACATACAGGCAGTTAATGACAGCGCATACCCGCAACATCCCGCGCGGGGAACCACTATCAGCAGCGGATGCATACCTGCATCCGCTAGTACAGGAATACAAGAGCTATGTTACACATCAGAATGCAAAACGCCATCGACAGACACCGCAGGACATGGACACCCACATGTGGAACATAATACCATACCCAACACACACAATCCAAGGCTAACACCACAGCCAAATGTACAAGGCAGCTGAAGTGGCAGCAGCTCTGGTAGAGTGAGTCCTTATATTCCCTGGGATTTGTTTTCCATGGTGTGAATAACAAAATCTGATTCCATGAGCAATCCATTTAGAAATGGTCTGTTTGAAATGGCTTTACCTTGGGAACTTGAAGCATAAGAAACAAACAATTGCTCTGATTTCCTGATGTCCTTGGTTCTGTCCAGGTAAAAGCGTGGTTGTCTGTGTACATCAAGGAATGTAAGATCCTTTCCTTTATTTTTGAGAGTGGGGAAAAAAGTTGGCAAGTGAATAGTTTGATTTAAAGCCACTTTGGAAACCACCTTAGGCATGAAAGTAGGATTAGTCCTTAAAGACACCCTGTCTTGATGAAAAATAATATAAGGTTCCACAGCCATAGAGCTTGCAACTCTGAAACCCTCCTGGCAGAGGTCAGAGCTAAAAGGATGGCTGTCTTCAAAGATAAAACTTGATGTCAGATGAGGCAGCAGGCTCAAAGGAGGTAAGATGAGCTTTTCCAAAACATAGTTAAGATCCCAAGCAGGAATGGGAGGAGATCTAGGGGCCTTAAGTTCTTAGCTCCTCTGAGAATTGTCTCATGAGCTGGTGGGAAAAGATAGGAGGGTCTGTATTATAATGAGCAGAAATAGCAGGCGTGTATCTTTATGGAAGAAAGAGAGACCCTTATGTAAGAGGTCTGACAGGTAAAGTAAAATCTGAGGAATGTTAGGAATAAGAGGATCAGAATCCTGAGCCTGCATCCAGGAACAAAATCTTTTCCATTTTCCTGCATAAGATTTTCTAGTGCTAGGACGTCTGGCTTCTAAAATGACATCCATAACCTGCTTGGGTAGGAGAGAATGAATCAAAGATCCTGGATTAACCAGGCTGCCAGGCTGAGAGTTTTGAGATGGGAGTGTAGAATCTGACCCTGGTGTTGGGGCAGAAGGTTCGGAATCTGTGGTAAAACCCAGGGTGGCTCTAGACAAAGGTTTCTCAGTGTTGGGTACCAAAACTGTCGAGGCCAATTTGGGGCCAGCAAGATTATCATCTTGGGCTTGTCCTGCTTGATCTTTAGTAATACCCATGGAAGAAGAGGAAGAGGCGGAAAGGCATAACCGAGAGGTTTCTCAGCTGAATGATAGAGCATCCACTTTCCAAGCTTGATCGTGGAAAGTCCTGGTGCAAAAATTTGTAGTTGATGATTGAGGTGGGATGCAAAGAGGTTTCGTGAGGACATCCCCAGACTGCTGTAATCATCTTGAATATGTCGAGTCAACATCCATTCATTGTGGATCCGAAGGTTTCTGCTCAGACTGTCTGCCAGGAAGTTTTGCTTCCCTGGTAGAAACTGTGCTTGAAGGTGTAGATTGCAAGCTAGAGCTGTGTCCAAGATCCATGGCTAGTCTGCAAAGGGGGTAGGAATGAGATCCCCCTTGCTTGTTTATGTACCACATAACTGTGGTGTTGTCTGTCCGTATCAGTAGTTGTCCTGGTTGTAGAAGATTCCTGAAGGCCAATAGAGCTTTCTGAGCGGCTAACATTTCATTTAAATTGATATGCAGGTGCTTCTGATCCTTTGTCCAAAGGACCTGCAGACAGTTGCCCATAAATGGGCTCCCATGCATAATCTGAGGCGTCCGGGGTTAGAATCTGAGTGGCAGGAGGTGGACAGAAGGGTTTTCCTTTGTTTAGAGTACATGCCTTGGACCACCAAAGGAATTCCTTTTGAAGACAAGGCAGGATGGAGATCAGTATGTCTAGACTGTGACAATGCTGAGACCATACACTTTTTAGGTACCACTGTATTTTCCTCATACGTAGTCTTGCATATGGTACGAGAAGGATGCAGGAGGCCATGTAACCCAGAGCCTGCAGGAATTTCCTTGCAGATAGCTGAGTTGTAGTATCCAAGGTTTTGAAAGTTGAAGCCAGCTGTAACTGTTTTCGTATGTCAGAAATGCCATCTGGGTTGTTGTGTTTAGAGAGGTGCCCAGAAAAATTATCTGTTGTGAGGGTGTCAAATTTGACTTTTTTATGTTTAGTGAATCCCAGGAACTTGAGAAGATTCTGAACAAACTTTAGATGCTGGAGTAAGACATCCTTGCTGTCTGCCTGAATAAGACAGTCGTCCAGATAAGGGTAAATTTGAATTCCCTTGAGTCTGCAATAAGCTACTACTGGAGCCAGGCACTTGGTAAAGACCCTGGGTGCAGCAGACAATCAAGGGCAGCACAGAGAATTGGTAGTGCCTCGATCCTGCCTTGAACCTGAGGTATTGTCTGCATTCCTGCCTGATGGGAATGTGTAAATATGCTTCTTTTAAATCCAAAGTTACCATCCATGCATTTTTGGTCAGCATTGGGAGTAGCTGCTGTAGAGTAAGCATCTTGAATTTTGGTATCTCTAGAAAGGTGTTCAAGACTGACAGATCCAGGATGGGTCTCCATGAATTTTGCTTCCTGGGGACTAGAAAGAGCCTTGAGTAAAAACCTTGTCCCATCTCTGAAAGTGGAACTAGTTCTATGGCTTTCATAGCCAAGAGAGCTTCCACCTGGTTTAATGCCTCTGACCATTGATGTTTTGGAAGATCTGGCCATCCTTTTGGCCTTGGTGGGGTATGAAAATGGAATTTGTAACCTCTTGAAACCACATCCAGAACCCACTTGTCATGCGTTATATGAGCCAATTTAGATGAAAGAAAGTTTTCTTCCGAGAGGGGCTTCCAGGCAAGAAGTTCCTGCAGACCAACAGAGGGAGTTCATTGAGTCTGTTTTCTATGAGCTTGCGACCTGTCTTCTCCTCCCCTAGGGGTGGAAGCAGTCCACTTTCTTGGTCTATAAGAGGCTTGCGTTTGAGGCCTACCTTGGGGGCGTCTATATCTACCCCTCTGAGGCCTGTCTGAATTGGGAAAGGACCAGTTTTTTGTAGGTCAATTCCTGCTAAATCTAGGTGGCTGTACTTGTAAGAAATCTTTAACTGTTTGCATGGACTTTGCCTTGTCCTCCATCTTTTTAATCACGTCTTCAGCTTTAGATCCAAATAAAACATTCCCCGGGATTCATGAACCTTGCGCCAGGCGCACGCATGGCGTAGGCGCCTAGCGCCAGACATGGCCGCCCGGCGATTCAGGTGCGATCAAACCCGTGCATCAGCGGCGTCGCGGAGTTCGCCCGCCTCCGGCGTAGGTATGTTAAATTCCCCATGTGCCGTGTTGCACCATGCAAATGAAGGCAAGTAGCGATTCACGAAGTGGCGCGTAGCATAACAACCGCGGCAATGTAAACCAAAAAAGCGGTTTACATATATCCAAACATGACATAGGAGTAGCGGAAGGCTGCCAGCGTCATGTGTCATAGTGGTGCAACATGGCAATGTGGAAAGAAACCGAGAATGTCAAAGGAAAACCTGCAGAAAATGTAAATAACGACATAAATGTCATGTATGCGCAAAAACCACAGCAGAACCCCAGGACATGTCAGCGGAAGGTGAGGAACAATGAAGTAATATGACAATGCCATAAAAGAGCAGTATAAGACACATCAGCATCACAGCCACAATACACCATAGTATGAATGGAAAGCCACAACCACAGCCCAAGGGTTGCCAAGGAGTGGCGTCGGTGTCTGGCGCCCGTAACCATGTATTAGTAGTCAATGCCATGCAAATGAGGCAGATAATACTGAATCGCAAAACCCCGCCCGGCGTAAGGCTGCACCAAGCGGCAGCGGTAAAACACCGAGGTGGCCTAGAGGAATACCTGTCAATCGCAGAGGGTGTGCGCTGTAGGAGGAAGCACATTGGAGCCCAGCAAACCTGGGCTGTACAATGCACATCACAGCATCAGGACGCGTGTGAGGAAATAGATCGCTGAGGTATACAATGCGCACAGATGCATGTGCGAGGATGACTCGTTCCCCAAACCAGTCATGTGGCGGCCGCCCGTCAACAACCATGGATACAGGAAGGTGATGCGGAGAATATGAGGAAATGCGGAAGCAGTGTAATTGGAGTCGTAATGAGCAATTAACACCAATCAACCCGACGGAGGGCAATCGGCGGCAGCTGACAACTCTGCATGCAGAAATCTGCAAAGCGGGAAGGGAGGAATATGAATGCAAAGAAAGTAGTGGATGTTGCAGAAATGCAAAGAGCGAAGAACCGATACAGCACAGCCAAGGAGAGAGTTAGCATAGCGGCAGACAAAATGCATGACATGTCATGTGCCTGCAGGATGCACTCCGTAAATAGTAGGTGCAGCGTGCAGAAACAGTAAAGTAAGGTGTAAAGCTAAACCAATGCAGGCAAGTGTAATGTAACACCAAAGGCAACAGCGTTGCAGTGCCAATGATAAAACACGGTAGATAACCCACAGATCACGGCAGAGACACACCCAATGACATCACGGGTGTACAGCACAACACTATAAAGTGGGAATGCACACAACACACAGCCTTGAATTCCCAAGCGCTAAGCCTTACGGTGTAAACACACGGGAACTTTTAAAATGTATATGTTGGGTGCTGCCGTGGCGTGATGCATCAGCATGTGTTAGAGACAGGCGGAGTTGCGGAGGAGGGTGCCGACAACTACGGAGGCCTCAGAGGAGAAGGAGAGTGTTCAGACCAAGGGTGACCTACCAGGGGCTGCAAGACCTGGAGATAGTAGAAGCGTTACAGGGTGGACAGGGACACGTTACAGCAAATAGTGGAGCTGTGCCGGCCAAGCCTGAGAACAAGAGACAACAGAGGAGCCATCCCAGTGGACACAAAGGTATGTGTAAGCTTGCGAATACTGGCAACAGGTACCTTTCAAAGGCCAACCGGGGATATAATGGGCATCTCACAGGCATCAGCATCAGGGTACTACACCAGTTTCTGGATGCCATGTTCTGACATGCCCATGAGTATATATACTTCCCCAGATCTCAGGAGGAGTTGGCTAGCAATATCGCCACTTCCACCGTGTGGCACAATACCGGAGGTACTGGGTGCGATAGACTATGCGCACATAGAAATCAAGTCACCACCGGTGAGCAGGGTAGGCGCTACATAAACCGCAAGGGATTCCCCTCCATCAATTGCCAGGTCGTGTGCAATGCGCGGGGCATTATCATGGATGTGTGTGCTGGCAGCCCGGAAGCTACCACGACTCCCATATCTGGCATGCCTCACAGCTGTATCAGGTATTAGCCAGGGGACATCACACAAGGTCACCTTGTGGGGGATGCTGGCTACGCATTGGAGCCGTGGATGATCACACCCATCAGAAATGCACACACACACATGCAAGAGCGCCATAATGAGGCACACGCACAAACCAGAATAATCATAGGCGTGTGTTTGGGATGTTGAAATCACGGTTCGGTGCTTGGATACATCTGGTGGAGCCTTGCAGTACTCTCCAGGCACATGTGCCCACATATTCATAGTATGTGCTATGCTACATAATATGATCCTGCGGAAACAGCTGCCGCAGGGACATAATGGTGTAGGGCCACCAAGCCCGCCACAACTGCCAAGGCAAGCACAGGCACAGGGCGTTCAGCGCCATGAACACACTGTGCCAGCCCCAGTAGGCAGACGGAGGCGTACCCAATATGCCTATGCCTTGGCAAAGAGGGAGCGTATAGCACATACTCTGACAGCGTAGGCCCCATGGACTGACACCTCCCTACCTGCACACACAGTGAAATGGGCGGCACACAAACATGTCCGCCCGTAATGTGTACTGTATGGGCGGTCCCATGTGTGACTCCAACATAGGTAGCACCCAAACACTGCACAACCAACAGCCAGCGGAGCATGGAACGCCAACACCCCAACCGCAGCGGGTCCGACAGCAGACGGCGTAGCCGTATGCTGCCACGTTCAGCGCAAGGTGTCTACATATGTACATATGTGCATACACAAATATGGATATAGATATCATTACACACGTAGAAATATATGTACACATACACAGATATAAAGTACAACAAGTTAAACAGGGAATCACAGGGATGCAAGGTTACAGATGCAGTAAGATCACGAACTCTCAACATAGTAAACATACTGAGCGACAACCCGACTATCCGGGAGGGTGGACAGAGCAGAGGAGCGCCACCCATGGAAAGGTCAACCCACCTAAATGCATATTAGCCATTCGGGATGATCGCCAGGCCGCGATACAGTAACAGGACATGTGCGTGTAATATTCTTAGGATATGAGGCGGAGGTAGACACCGCCGCCCGGCGATGTGGTCAGCGTAGGTACTGTGTGCAACCGTCCCTGCGGCGGCAGTATGTCTATGTGTGAGGTGAGGGTGTCGTGTGTTCGCTGTGCCAGTGTAATGTGTGTGACACTATAAAATGTGTATGTAGGTGGCATGTGACAGGCGGAGTGGAATAACATGTGTAGGCATACAGTATAGGAACCACAGGCGTATGTATAGCAGTACCGACAAAGTAGTACTGAGAGCTCCTCACTGGCTAGGCGTGGCGGCGTGGCGGCGTAAAAGCGATGCAAATCGAAAATGTCCCAGAATGTACCACAGGAGTATAGCCAACATGACATGCAAAGGGCGCATGTACAAACCATCACCGTATGTATGGCGCCGACATGTTAATTCAATACGATATATCGGCAGCGTTACGCAGCAATAGTTATGTACAGCGAAATCGCATGTGCTACCCGGCACCGATCGTGGACCGCGTATCGTCCGTAAACACCGCTGTGTGTTCTCACGAGTGTTAAACAAGCAATCGCCACCCGAATAGGTGGCAACGGTAACATACAGGCCGTCCCAACTACAGGACCACAATGACCGTAAATATCCGTGACAAAATGCCAAGGGATAGTCGGCACGTACGAACAGCTGCAGATATACTACCGATGTGGCGGAGGAATACATGCAGGAAGCACACAAGCAGGCGGTACCGACAGCAGTCGACATCAACAAAACCTACACTCCTAGAACAACAGACAGGTAACTTGTAACTCCCCAGGCAGGGATGGAGCACACACAGAAGCATACCGTGTATGTACAAATGCAAGGCCCACAACCCGTACCCGTCACCCACAGCCGCCGATATACCCCATCGCACATATCAAAGGGATACAATCCGAAATAGCAGCAAAAACATACAGGCAGTTAATGACAGCGGCATACCCGCAACATCCAGCGTGGGAACCACTATCAGCAGCGGATGCATACCTGCATCCGTTGTGTACAGGAATACAAGAGCTATGTTACACATCAGAATGCAAAGCGCCATCGACAGGCGCCCGGCAGGACACGGACACCCACATGTGGAACATAATACCATACCCAACACACACAATCCAAGGCTAACACCACAGCCAAATATACGTGGCGCCACAGATAACGGTTGTAGTCACACACAATATAACACAATACATACCATCCCCACGCAGGTACTGCAGATAACCAGCGCCCAGGCGATGAATGAACCATGGCCTAGTTCCGGCCAGTACCGTGCGAATGGAGGAGATGCACAGGTGATATGCGCATAAGTACACACCGAGGAACAGCTATTGGTGTGATGAACCCACATGCCGCGGGTGGCGGATATAAGGAAGACTCCCAGGATAGTCAAACTGTATGTTCATACCGAACAAAGGCGTTATTCCTACAAGAGCCGATCACTTGTCAGTAGCGAGACACAAGCGGAATACGGAAAGCAATACAGGAAAGGTATGTAGAACCCACGAGATGTACTGGTGTGTAGCATGATATGTATGGCGAATCGGCACTGTATGTGAGCGGTGTTTGTCAGTAAAGATACCTGTCCATAAAGGAGAGTGGTGAAAGGTGGTTATGTAGTGTTAACCTGCTGAGTATACCAACCACTGTGGACACCGTGTGCACAGCAGTGGGACATCATGTACACAGCTGGGATAGGCCAAGGGGTGCCATCGTGATTTAAAACACAGAACAATGCCACCACCCACGCTGATGCTGGCAGTGGATGTCCAACAATGAAGTGCCACAGCAGGGGATAGGACATGTATGTATAGTGTCACAGCACACATGTGTATGGGCAGATATTGTCGATGTCATCGTAATGTGTGCACGGCGTGCGTATGCCTCGCAGTAGGGGTGACCATGTCAAGTATGTATAATGTAAAGCTATCATGATGGATACGTTCAGACATTATACACAGTATCACAGGCATAGCATGCATGATGGGCGTATGGCCTAGTGTTATGTACATTAACAGGATATGTATGGCCTGCAGATATGGGACAGAGCAGTAGCAGAATAGCCACCCAAAATGGAAGGAACATCAAGTAACCATGTCCAAGCTATCTGTAGCAGGTGCAATGTGTGCAACAATGATGTCTGGCAGGTCCATGTGTAAACACATGTGCAATGTACACAGTCGTGCCACCCCCCCATGGTACTGTCCACTGGACAGCAAAGGTGGATGTCAACTGCATGTCTACACAGTACTGCTGTTGTGGTGGTCCCATGTGTATGTGTCACCCTATCAGCAAGGGAGCTATCACATGACCAGTGCCACAGTGTGTCCCTGTGGGATGTGCACAGGACCTATGTTCTACAGCATGGTGTGTGTCTAGTCTGTGTAGGTAAACAGAAGCCCAGGCTAAGCAATGTGGCTTGTGTGCACATATGCATGACTGCTTCATTCACCCTGCCCACTGCAAACGCCATGTAGGAGTACTACATGCATCAGTAATGTGGAGGACATGGCCCATGGCAGAGTACATGACACCACTGTGTAAGTGGTATGCAGATGAGTACAGATGTGTTCCCCGTCTGTCATCTGCATATGTAAACTATCTGAGCCTGGTATACATCGCGGCATGACTATACTGTGACATGGAAAGTTGTAGCCATTGTGGAAGGCACACCACGAATGTGTTATAGTAACCCTGCCCGTGTGTAGATGTGTGTATGGCACAAGTACAAAGGCTACCAATGTCCCAGCAACACACATAGTCCAGATATGTGTGGCCCTGCAGATGTGTACCACGCCACAGTGGAATATGGCAACCACAGCACCATGTGGGGCATGTGTGTGTACAGCAACCATGTACAATGTGATATGCATGTATAGGGACAGTATCCACGTGATACCCAGTGGATGACTGTCGCTATGCAAAGGTGATGTGTATGCACCATCTGTGATGTATCTGACACAATGACATCTACACGATATATCTGCCACACCGACACCTGTATGGTTGTTAGCAGTATGAGCTGGTGGAGCTAGAATGCTGCCAGGTATGTAGATGTGGGACATGTAGACATGGACATTACTCCGTGACAGCATGTTGTGTATGTAAGCAAATAGTGAACATGAGGGGACACATGACTGAGGACTGTGTAATGCCACATGTACCTTACATGTCGTAGGTAGCATGATATGCTTGCACCACTGTGTGACCTGTCCAGGAGTCACATAGCCTAACATCCTGAGACACAGGGTATGATGTGATGGTGGATGTGTACATTGCCAATACCAGAATGTGGAATGGTGCTGAAGGGCAATGTGGGGATAATGTCTGATCTGTTACCCTCTGTACTACACCAACCACCCATGCAATGGTATGACAGGTGGCCATCATGTGGATGTGGTGTGCTGTGGCACACAGGCGTAACAAGGGTGCCAGTAAAGGCATGGAAGTCGTCAATGAGTGTGTGAAGCATGTATGTGAGGATGTGCCCCAGTGCCATACCGAATGGTGCAGTCATGTCTGTATGAATGCAGTCCCACCGTGCAATGCACTACCACCCATGTGTAGTGTGATAGATGCGGTGGTGTGGTGGTCAAGGTACACAGCGTCCATGAATGGGCTAGCAGTTAATTCAGTGGGCTGCTGCAGAGACACATAACAACCAGTTTGGCGGGATATAACAGCTATGGAGATTGGAGGTGACATTGGGACAGTGTCCGAGGACATAATGTGTGCATGGCAGTACCATGTATGTGTCCACAGGGACAATGCGATGTCCATGTATGGATTGGAACCCTGTAGTGAGTGAGAGTGTATATTATTGGTAGGTATCCCATTGGCTGGCATGTTGCCAACAACATCTCTGTCGGCAATGCCTGGGTGACTGTCGTATGCTACATTGAATGTGGATGTAGCCAAACAACACAGACATACCACCACACTGCGTGAGGGCCCACACTGCAAAGTATGGTGGTCATGTGTAGGTAGCTAGCTGTGGGTATGTGATGGACCACGAGGACACACCATGACTGTCAAGTGATGCACCACACACATTTGAACATACCCACCGTGCAACAGCCTGCACATGCGCCCATACAGCACATGTGCATGGAACATGCATACCACCGTGGCATCTGTGAAAAGGCCAGTACCACCATGTCTCTGTGTGGAATAGCATGGTCCCTACCAGTGCGTACATGTAGCGGAAGTGCATTGTGATATGTGTCAGCATAGTCATGTATACTGTCCGTCTGCCGGGGTGCCATGCCATTAACTACCCCGTCAGCAGATGTTGGTAGTACCGGCTGTTGAGCACATGTACCATGTATGCTGCAATGGGTGTGTGTCCAGGGTGTGGCTAGCAGGGCCGCAAAGCATATATGTCCATCAACCAGGTATAGCACACAGACACATGGAGGTATGGTGCATGCCAAGGGTAGTGTAGGTATGGTATGTCTTGTTTAATGTGTCACCCAGCTATGTGTAGTGCATGGCCAAGCATGTGTGGGTACATGGGAGTCCATACTAGGGAAGTGCGTGTTGCTGTCAGCACATGGCAGTAGCAACTGTCCGAGGTGCAATGTACAGTATGATAACACAGCCAGCATGTAACCTGTGGTGTACAGTGTACTCACCGTCACGTGTCACAATGTGTCTAGCGGTCACAAACATGGGTATGGCAACATGGAGTACCTATGATGCATTTGTCTTAGAAAAACATACAGTATGTGTGTAAATCACTGTGTGATGTGGGATCCACTCACCTGTGTGTGTTGCAGTCAGGTATGTGCCTGGGAGGTATGATCTGTGTACAATCTGGACGGCAGGTTTGCTCTGTAGAGCATGGAGGCAGGTCCCAGGCACCGCAGATTAATGTCAGGCATGCCTTACTGTGTGTGCAGTGCATGTGTACAGCACAGTGGGGGGTGCAAGCATTGTCACACATCACTGCATGCCGTGCCTGCCTGTGACAGCCCTGCTGGCGACAGACATGTGACACTGCTGCAGAGGCAGCATAGCATGTGAAGATGGACATGTGGGCCCCACACCCTAGGCAGATGTCCGCAGGTCATGTGTGCCACAGTACTGTGGTTGACCATGACTGTCATACTGGATCAATACCACATGCCTGCATAAGTACAGTATGATCATAGTCAACAGTCGCAGTGACAGAGTAGGCAAATGTACAGTATCCCTGTGTGCAGACCACTGCCTACTGTACACTCGGCTAGAGACACCCAGAGGGTGAATACACCATTGAGCCATCAGATGTCCCATTCCACGTAGCCTGTACAATGTCATCACAGGGTGGTCACAATAGCATGTGGTAAGACAGACATGTTGTACCAGGTGATGTGTCATGTGTGCATATGTTGACTTGCACAGCCGTTCACATGTCTGCAACATACCGGTGCATGATGCATACTGTTACATGATGTGTGGAACTGCACTGTGACACACAACAGGGACATCTGACACAGGTGTGTTGTGAATGGTGTAACCCATGTTCACACAGGATACACACTGCTGTTGGCAGCCATGCTGGTGGCTACCAGTGGTGCATGCAGTGGTCATACAGACATACTGCATACAGTGTTCATGCAGGGATGTCCATCCTTGTGGATGATGTGTTGCTATGTGAAGGTAGGTGTGTGTTGTGAATGTTACACATCCAGATGACACCATCTGGTGCAGTCATGGTCGTCGACAGCATCACACACATCCACAGCAGTCAGAACCCTGTCCTGAGAATGTGTGTCAGTCACCCTCGTACTGTGTGACATATGTGCACATGGCAGAACACCTCCCACTGTCATCTAGGATGGCTATGTGATGGCTGGAATGTGCGTGATAATGTACAATGCTGGTAGCCCAATGAAGTGCGTGGAATCAGACACAGTGCGCCATGGCTGCCATGTAAACCATGCACAACAATGACTGTCTGACAGACACAAACAATGCGTTGACATGTTGAACATGTGCACATGAGAACTCCCAATGAGGTATGTTGCACATATCGATGTACAACTGTCATCTATGGCCATAGCATGGGTGCAGGCACATACCCACAGGCAGTACCACGTGATGCAGGTAGGGGGCATTGCAGGTGCACATGTGACAGTTGCTGTACCGCCACATGTCCTGCATAGCCGTCATGTAGGGGTAGTAGTGGCATGTGACTGATGGACATGCCTGTACATTTGACCATGTCCCACAGGAGATGTGTTATGTGTGTACAACATGTGATGTGCCAACATCAAGCTGTGCAGTGTATGGCCGCCAGTGTACCTGTATGACTTGTTCTGCGATGGGTGCAAAGGCACATAGTACTGCATTGCATGCCCACAAGCCCCACACAGGTGCATAGCCTGAACATACAATACAAAGAGGGTGTGGGATGATAGCAACCCACAAGAGGAGATGGAGTGCGGGTGGCAACCCACTACCACATCCGTGGGTATGGTGTGCATGTGTATGACACATTAGCACCTGAGAAGCTAGCAGTACAGCAGTACAGGGTTGCATGCATATATGTTCAACAATAGCCCTGTGTGTCCCACCACTGGCCCGTGGATAGACAGACACCAACACAATGTGCAGATATGATATGTGCACAGCACATAAGCGATGCCTACTGTAGAACAGGCAGACTGTATAGACATGTGCACAGTTCTTCTGCGCCAGCCACACTGAAACACGTTATGTGCGAACCACACCAATAGTCCAGGCCATGCCAAAGCTGGGCGTGCATGCATCTGTGTATGCGCCTGTGAATGTCTCGGCGTAGCGATATAGCTGTGTCACTGTTCTTCTCAACATAATGTATGGGTTATATGTGTGTTGGATGCACCATATGTGTATGGTCAGATCGGCGATACCATCAGTGCCCCTGCTATGTGAACATCCCTGTCCCCATACATGGATACCTATGCTGTGCCCAACATCACGTTTCCAGAGGGAGGGATGGCGGTGTGTAGTGCACCAGCAGACATGGGGGTGGCAGCAGGCACTGGATGTAGACATATGTGGTACCCACGTCAGTCAGGTAACCATCCATGTGCGGGATAGCAGTGTGTGGCCACATACAGCACTGTGTAGATCAATATCGCAGCACATAGCACCTGTCAGGGTTACAGTGTATGCATGGGTGTGTGATACCTGCATGCACCAGACACACCCCACCAAGCAGCGTGCAGCCTACCTTGCATAAGGCCAGTGTCCACACCATGGTGATAGACATGTGTAATGTCCAAATACACATAGCAATGACATATGGAATGGACAGCCACCCTGCCAATATCATTACCCCAGGTGGATCACATCCCAGTGCCATGTATGTGGCATACCTTGCCATACCATGCAGCCCTGCCCAGCAAGGCTGCATGTGCTATCCTGATCCTACATGGTGCGATGGCCAAAAGGCACTGTCACTATCAACCATACACAGCAGTAATGTTACGGTGATGCACCCTGTGGTGTTACAGGTGCTGTGTGCTGCTGTGGACAATGTGCGTGTGTACATGCTATGCATGACCTTCCCTGCTAATGTGGCATGGTTACACATTGTCCCATGTGTATCACATGTGCAACACAGGTGAGCCGTGGAAAGTTGCCCAACACCCATACAGTGCTGTGTGGATGTACATGGCACAACACATGCATGTGCAGGTGTCCATGTGTATGTGTACAGTGCCACTGCTGATGTTCATAATGGCCCGCGTCGTGATGTCTATTGACATATAGACAGCATCCAGGTGAACAGTAGAACTGTTGTCACAAGGGGACCCGTGCCAACTGATATGGACACAGGTGTAGACAGGTACACATGTCCACAGCAGGCTAACATCAACATGGTGCGTGTACAGTGTGATGAGGTGACACACAGATATGAAATGACACCCACTGCTCAATAGTGTGACGGCAACACATTGGCTGTATCACTGCCATGATGCCTTGCAGAGATTACTGTGCAGATGTTGTACATGTCATAGCAATGTATTCCCAGCAGTATGCCAGAACAGCAGTGTAAATGTGACCTGCCACCATCGTTATGTCTTACAGATAATGCCACGTTTCCGGCTGCCTGCCTTTAGCCGACAAGAAGACGAGGTGATCATACCATTGCTACATGATAATTATGACATCTTATTTAGCCATGTGCCACTGCAGGCACAACAGCGGGAGGAGATGTGGCAGGATATGCGCAGGAGGGTGAACAGCCTGGGCGGCCACAACCGCACATATCAACAGATCCGCAGGCACTGCACAGACCTAATCCGGCATGCGAGACAGCGTGCCGCTGCAATCGCCAGACAACAAGGTGGGACAGGTGGTGGGCCACCAACCCAGCCCCACTCACAGCCACGGAGGAGCTCCTGGCGGTCTGGGGACACCCATGGAACAACACGCTGAAACCCTCGCGTCCATCGTGGAGGTGGGTGTCTCCCAAACAATGAGCTCGGAGCTGCCTGGTAAGTCAGTGTTGCATGTTTGTATGACAAGCGGCGTAGGAGTGGGTGTCATAGTACAATACATAATATAGCAACACATGCCAGGTATATGGCCACACAGGATGCATACTACAGTATGCTATGTTGTGTATGCACACATGTGCAGAGCACATGCGAACAACATGAGTGCATGATGTGACATGCAGAATGCTTACTGTGGCGATAGTAATGGATAATGTGCATACCTTTGTGTCATCCCTATACAGATACGTCTGGCGTGTCGCAAAGACAAGGGTCTGTCACAGGTAAGTCTGTTGCTAGTAAAAGGCATGATACGGTGTATTGATATTCCCCATGTGTCCAGGTATGACATGCACACCTGGGTGTGCCCCAGTCACGGTATACAGGTTGCACCATCCGACACACACACCACCCATGTACAGTAGATCCAACCGTTAGTATAGAGTGGCATGACACCACATAACCCATTGGTGTGTTATGTGCAGTCAGCTATGCATACAATGGTGAAGGTGTTCCACAATGGCTGCATGTGTAGTATGCATTGGTATGCCTCTGCAGTATGAACACAGTACCACATAGTGAGCTGTGATCTGGCCAGAGCACAGGTGTTACCACTGTGACCTATGCCCCTGCATTGGGTGCACATGTTGTGACATGGCACATGACATGTCCCATGCTGCGTGGATGTCTGTCTGCAACATTGTCACACCATGACATGACCTATGCACGACATAGCAGACATCCACAATGTCTGCATAGCCGTAGGGAATGTGACACCTCAGACTAATGCGGTTGTATGTCACATGTGCCACCACAGGGCCGTGTGCACGAGGTCCATCACACACAATTGTCGATGACCCAGACAAACAAGGCCATGGGTGATACCTACAGGCATGTTGCCACACAGTACATCCGCGGTGGGTAGTCACCGTTGCACCCTGTCCACACATAGTGGGCTCATCACTGTAGTGGACCCCCTGGACATCCGATGTGGTACACCAGTGAAATGGAATGACTGTCCCCAGCCAATAGAGGTGCCACCAATGTCCACCATATCGTGCTGCTGAGCAGCTGAACTGGTTTTCAGACATGGCAATGTAATGCGTCCAGGTCACGCATCGCACAGAAACATACCGGTGTCCTGCTACCGTGCAGTGGCACAGTGCCCGTACTCCACACTGCACAGCTATGTACACAGCTCACACCAACCACACATGCACAGACATCCTTGTTACAGATGCATTGTATTTGTAGACTGTACACATAACACTGCACTGTGACATCCGTTGTGATGTGGTGCATGTGGTGGGACACCATTGACACATGTCCACATGATACCGCACATGTTTGCGGTGTACATGACATAGTGGCGGCAGCCATGTGTACAGTTAACTTCGCCCGTGGCCACGGTGTATCCGCGGTGATGCATGCAAACTACCATGAATGTGTGTACTGCATGCCTACTAACGAACAGCTGCCTGTTGTAGTGTGCACTCCAGGGCAGTATGCATACTGCCACTATTAATGTCTGGGCTGCATTCACTGGGCTGTGGTGTGGGAATGCTGCATGCCACATGCAATATCACATGCATGATGTGTCTGCATGTGTGTGTGTCAGCGTGTGTGTGTCAGCGTGTGTGTGTCAGCGTGTGTGTGTCTGCCTGTGTGTGTGGCTGTGTGTGTGTCAGCATGTCTGTAATGTAACCTACGGTATGTCTCTGTATTGACAGGTGCTGTAGGTGCATTCCCCTCCTGCGGTCCATCTGATGCTAGTGTCCCCACAGATACTAGTGGTGATGACCATGTGCATGAGGCACAGGCAGGGTCGTCACAGGCAGACACTGTGCCATTGGAGAACATCACACATCGTCCCTTTCATCCCGCACGGTTCAGATGCCGACACATACCGCAACACCATTGCCCATAGATGGCGGACAGTCAGCGTCTGTTGGCACCGAGCAGGAATGTGTGGTGGCTGCAGAAGGTGCGGGTACACACGACATTGCCAGTGTAATGACTGGTGGAGTGCCACACAGGCATGTGGCAGGTGCTGCTCGTAGGAGGAGCACTGCTAGACATACACCTGCCGTATAGGGTGCAGCAGCTCCTATAACCGGCCGCATGTTCCAGACTGTAATGGCGGCGCAGGCACGTGCCAAACGGCAGAACCAGGAAGGGCAGAGGCTGCAGAGGTCCGCAATCCGTTCCTTAAATGAGAACATCCAGTCATTGGCGAATGCCCAACAGCATCTTGCCGATGTTCTGGATAGGAGATTGGGTGAGATGGCTGGGATCCTCGACCGAGGCATGGCCATCCGTGGCGTGAGCTGTCCGTGCAGGAACACCTGGTAGGGGTGAGGCATAGGGCGCGTGGCGTGGGCTAGTAACACCACCAAGTACAGGTCAGCGTGTGCGTGCCACCACCCATGCCCACCCACACAGTGCTGGTAGCAGCAGCAGTGCAGCTGCTACTACACCGACCACACCAGGACACAGCAGGCCGCGTGGGCGTGGCCCTGGGCGGCCCGGCGTGGACCGCGTTTCCAGCGGACATGTGTCATCGGAGAGTGGCCACTCTATACCTCCACCGGTAGTGCCCGTGCGACCCCAGGCAGGCGCGGGTCCGCGTCGCCGCAGGCCGACACAGAGAGCCGTACCACCTGCACTGTACAGTCTGGGGCTGCCAAGTATACTCCGTGTAGGCATCACAGATGACTGAACTGTGTACACACATACCCACACACAGCAAACACAACTGTAGGGCTCCACCACATCCACATGCATTCTGCACAGTCATGCCCAGTAAATGCACAGGCCCTTACGCACACACATGATGTCATCCATTGGTACAGCCTATGCCTGTGGCACACATATCACCCTGTGCATATGATGAAGTCTCTGCCACATAATCGTGAGCTACACCATTGGTGCACGGTTATGCAAACATATTCTGATGCACAGGGTGGACAACATAGTGAGAGGTGTATGTGATACCTGTGTCTGCATAGTATGTGATGTGTATGTTGTGGTGGCTGTGTATGGCAGGTGACAGGTGCGTATGTGATGTGGTTTGTGCACTGACATCATGCAGCAGATATACCATGTAGTGCAGGTGCAGCATTCATTGTTCTGTGTACACAGTATGCGTGTTGGTTACATGTGTAGCACCATATTGGTTCAGTTAACCCGTATGCCACTTATGGTGTACTTGCATGTGCCCACTGGGAGCACTGTTATCAGTTCCCCGCGTGTAGTTGTGGGGTACCCACAGGCACATCTGGCAATAGCAGCAGAGCACAGGTACCATAACCGGCATGGACCCCTACATAGGTACATAGGCGCACGTACATACCAGGCTATGTGCCCTACGGCATGTGTAAACCTAGCAAGACTGTGTGTGGCTGCTAACACCCCTTAGGATGAGGGTACCACATCCATCAGTCTCCTGTCCCCTGTCCAGCACTGACACAGAGATGATGCCTGGTGCATACTCATGATCACACATCCACGTCATGATTACTCCTGCACAAAGGCAGTCAGGGCCTCTGCTTCACATGGGCTGGCAATCCTCTCCGTGTTGTAGGGGGTCTCTGGGCGTTGACCCTGTTCCCCCAGCACGTCCTAGTCATCTTTGTGGTGAGGTGTGTGTAAGTTGCTTCTGTGCCCGGAGCCTAGGAGGTGGAACTTGTCCATGTCACCCAGGTTGGACATGGCTGTGTATGTCAGGCACAGATCACCACAAAGCAGGCGTGCTGGGAAGGTATACAGCGGAGTCCCCTTGGTCGGGCAGTCTGAGACACATGTACCAGCACCTTTATCCACGCCTCGTGGAATGTTTGTGGTCCTTCTGAGTGCTGCAGGTGTCAGGTTAGGTACAGCCCACATGTGCCATTATGCGCCAATCATTGCTGTGGTGTGTGATGTGTACAGGGGTACAATGAACACCCGTGATGTGGATGTGATTCCTTCCAGACCAGGTGGCCACAGTGGAATGTCTTCCCACCCACATTGGCATTGTGTGTGTTGACAGAGGTTACTGACAGGTGTGGTACCCATTTCCATGAACCGTCCACCATGTTGAATGGATCACCACCTACATGTTACGTTGGGGCAAACATGTCCTTCACACTGGGTAGGTCTGCACCTTCTCTGGCATGTAGCAACAGGCCATGGCTCTCGCACCAGTTATCCATGTGTATGGCGCCCTAGGTGGATGTCCGTGTCAGATGGGGTGTTGGGTATGGTGGCGGTGTGCAGTCATCTGCATACCTTGTCTGCCACAATCCCCCTATGTTGGCATGCACATTGTAAGGTCGAATGCCGAATGGCAGGGGGCCCAGGACGGAGCCCTGTGGGCCTCCACCCGAGACCAGCTTTTAGTCTGACACGGCACCAGGAACACACACCCTGTGTGGTGTGACCTCAACCATTCTGAGAACCATCGTGTGACTTATGTCCCCACATATGCGCTGGTGAGCCTTTCCATGAGACCCACGTGGAGTGCGTTCTGAGCAGCTCCCACCAGGGCATGGTAGTGTGTGCAAACCGACCTACCCCATCAATGGCCTTGGTGACTGCTCCAGACAGGGCGAGCAGGTTTGGGAGGCAGCATCTGCCCTTGACTAAGTTGTTGTGGGTATGTTCGGTATTGGCTGCACACCACTGTTTGTATTCATGGGCACCTGTATGGCCCTCCCGCAGCTTTGCAGACAAGGCTTGTCAAGCTGATAGGGCGGTAATGTCTGCAGTCCATAACAGCACTACCCTGGCATAGTGGGACCACAGATGCCATATGCCATCCAGCGGGGACCTAGCCCGTAGTAAGGCTAACATGAGACAGTGGCCTTATGTGTGGGGTGAGGGCCTCAATGAGGTTGGGTAGCACACAGCCAGGGACACCATCGGGGCCCATTGGTGCTGTGTTAACCATCTAACAGATATCAGATTACTCCAGGGCATATGAGATGTTTGGAGGCTAGACTCTGGTGGGATGGATATGTCCCCTCTTGGGGTGGGGGTGGATGTATGCATGGGACATGTCCGCTGGTTTGTTGACAATGTCTGTGGGTGCAGTGACCGTTGTACCATTCTGGATCATTTCTGGCCATGTCTGTAAGCTCCCACCCATGTCCCTACCACAGTTGAGGAAGGCCCTATGGTTGTCTCATGTGCCCTCTGCAGTACCACTACCACAAGCGGCCTTGGATGATTGTATGTGTGGCCGTATGTTGGCACTGGTATGAATGGGTGATGGCTTCCCTGGTACTGATAATGCTCCGTCATGTATTAGCTCCAACTGCTGATGTACGGTTTGTCAGTGGCTGTGGTCCACCAGACCATGTGCCTACCTTTGGTGGACAAGGTCCTGATGTTATCATGATCACTTGGTGCAGACATCCCTGTGTGTGCTCAGAGAAGGCATTCGTAAGGGAGTTGGCAGTGCGGCCTGTGTTCACCACTGGCATGGTGGACTTGTAGGGTACCACACGAGTCATTATGATGTCTGTGGTTTGCTGTGAAGAGGTCCTCACTTAGGTCTCCCATGCCAGTGTTGGGTGCAGGATGTGGATTACCAGTGGATACACTATATGGTCTGACATCACCATTGAGGGATGTACATCCTGTGTGGAGCATTTCCTCCCCATGTGTGATGGGCAGAACTGGTATCGTCCCCTAGTGGGTAGTTCATGGCTGATTGACAGCGGTCACGTGTATGAACACCCGGGACCTGTGGCATAGGGTGTTGTGTCATGGGTAATGTTCCCAGTCTATGTATGGGTGCTTGACGTCACCCAATACGGTGCTGTTGTGAGAGCATGCACACTCACCAGTGTCCTCAGGGCGGCTGTGCAGGTATCCTGGATTTGGGAGGGTGGTCTGTAGCATGCAACAAACTGTAGGGCGGTCCTACCCATGGTTAATTGCACCTGGATATTCCCGCTGCAGCGGCCACGTCTGTGGCATGGCGGGTTGCTGTTGTGTGGCTGGGCACACCGGCGGTCCACATTCTGCCACCCATGCTGTTGCACCATGTGTATGCATGTGTGCTCTGTGCGAGTCTAAGTGTCTGAGCATGCCCAGTAAGCAGTTGTGTAGATGGACACACAGTACAGTGCACACCGCCCGACTGCAGTAATACCCGGGTGCATGCCTGTATCCCCATAGCGGCCACGTCTGTGCCATGGCTGGGTTGCTGTTGTGTGGCTGGACACACCACGGCGGTCCACATTCTGCCACCCATGCTGTTGCACCATGTGTATGCATGTGTGCTCTGTGCGAGTCTAAGTGTCTGAGCATGCCCAGTAAGCAGTTGTGTAGATGGACACACAGTACAGTGCACACCGCCCGACTGCAGTAATACCCGGGTGCATGCCTGTATCCCCGCCATAGCGGCCGCGTCTGTGCCATGGCTGGGTTGCTGTTGTGTGGCTGGACACACCTGACGGTCCACATTCAGCCACCCATGCTGTTGCTCCATGTGTATGCATGTCTGCTCTGTGCGAGTCTAAGTGTCTGAGCATGCCCAGTAAGCAGCTGTGTAGATAGACACACAGGACAGTGCACACCGCGCCCGACTGCGTTGATACCCGTGAGCATGTCTGTCTCCCCTTTGCAACCGCTAGGTGTGGGAGGCATGGCCAGTACACCCGCCCGGGGTACACCACGACAGTCGTCACCGATGTCTGCAACTGGGCGTGTAGCCATGGCCAATGGCATCCTGTATAGCCATGGTGACCATCCAGGTGACACATATGTGGCTGTCATGCCACATTGGCTGCCTACATCCTGCACGACGGATGCCCTCCCATAGGGTAAAGTGTCATGTGGTGCATCCCGTATTCCTGTCGTGATGTACTGATCACTAGTTATTTGGTATTGCCGACTGCAGCACTAACGTGTTACTGTCGGCCACCTTGGGATGGTAACAGGCTGCGTGACTGCGCACTCTGTCTTCATTCCCTATCGGACGCATTGCCTCTGCAGATGATACCACCCACCTAGGGGTATGCCTCCTGACAGTGCTGTGCTCAGTAATCCCGTTAACGTTCTGTAAATGCTTCATGCTGTAGTGAGTTCATGTAGGTAGGCGTAGGTTCGACTCTCGGCCCTTGTGTGTGTGTGTGTGTGTGTGTGTGTGTGTGTGTGTGTGTGTGTGTGTTTCCAGCTGCCTCTGCAGATGAACTAGCTTTAGGCGGCCATGACACATAACTCGGCTATTGCCAGCTATTGTCTTACAAGTGATGTCACCCGCCTAGAAGTATGCCTCTGACAGCGCTGTGCTCAGTAAACTTCGGTGGCGTTCTGTAAATGCTTCATACTGTAGTGAAATCATGTAGATAGGCGTAGGTTCGACTCCCGGCCCTTCCGTGTGTGTGTGTGTGTGTGTGTGTGTGTTTCCAGCTGCCTCTGCAGATGAACTAGCTTTTAGGCGGCTCCGCAACACATACCTCGGCTATTGCCGGCTATTGTCTTACAAGTGATGTCACCCGCCTAGAAGTATGCCTCTGACAGCGCTGTGCTCAGTAAAGTTGGTAGCGCGTTCTGTAAATGCTTCATACTGTAGTGAAATCATGTAGATAGGCGTAGGTTCGACTCGGCCCTTCCGTGTGTGTGTGTGTGTGTGTGTGTTTCCAGCTGCCTCTGCAGATGAACTAGCTTTAGGCGGCCAACACATACCTCGGCTATTGCCAGCTATTGTCTTACAAGTGATGTCACCCGCCTAGAAGTATGCCTCTGACAGCGCTGTGCTCAGTAAACTTCGGTAGCGTTCTGTAAATGCTTCATACTGTAGTGAAATCATGTAGATAGGCGTAGGTTCGACTCGGCCCTTCCGTGTGTGTGTGTGTGTGTGTGTTTCCAGCTGCCTCTGCAGATGAACTAGCTTTAGGCCTCCGCAACACATACCTCGGCTATTGCCGGCTATTGTCTTACAAGTGATGTCACCCGCCTAGAAGTATGCCTCTGACAGCGCTGTGCTCAGTAAACTTCGGTAGCGTTCTGTAAATGCTTCATACTGTAGTGAAATCATGTAGATAGGCGTAGGTTCGACTCCGGCCCTTCCGTGTGTGTGTGTGTGTGTGTGTGTTTCCAGCTGCCTCTGCAGATGAACTAGCTTTAGGCGGCCATAACACATACCTCGGCTATTGCCGGCTATTGTCTTACAAGTGATGTCACCCGCCTAGAAGTATGCCTCTGACAGCGCTGTGCTCAGTAAACTTCGGTGGCGCGTTCTGTAAATGCTTCATACTGTAGTGAAATCATGTAGATAGGCGTAGGTTCGACTCCGGCCCTTCCGTGTGTGTGTGTGTGTGTGTGTTTCCAGCTGCCTCTGCAGATGAACTAGCTTTAGGCGGCTCCACACATACCTCGGCTATTGCCGGCTATTGTCTTACAAGTGATGTCACCCGCCTAGAAGTATGCCTCTGACAGCGCTGTGCTCAGTAAACTTCGGTAACGCGTTCTGTAAATGCTTCATATTGTAGTGAAATAATGTAGATAGGCGTAGGTTCGACTCCGGCCCTTCCGTGTGTGTGTGTGTGTGTGTGTTTCCAGCTGCCTCTGCAGATGAACTAGCTTTTAGGCGGCCATAACACATACCTCGGCTATTGCCGGCTATTGTCTTACAGTGATGTCACCCGCCTAGAAGTATGCCTCTGACAGCTGTGCTCAGTAAACTTCGGTAGCGTTCTGTAAATGCTTCATACTGTAGTGAAATCATGTAGATAGGCGTAGGTTCGACTCCGGCCCTTCCGTGTGTGTGTGTGTGTGTGTGTGTGTGTTTCCAGCTGCCTGTGCAGATGAACTAGCTTTTAGGCGGCCATAACACATACCTCGGCTATTGCCGGCTATTGTCTTACAAGTGATGTCACCCGCCTAGAAGTATGCCTCTGACAGCGCTGTGCTCAGTAAACTTCGGTAGCGTTCTGTAAATGCTTCATACTGTAGTGAAATCATGTAGATAGGCGTAGGTTCGACTCCGGCCCTTCGTGTGTGTGTGTGTGTGTGTGTGTTTCCAGCTGCCTCTGCAGATGAACTAGCTTTTAGGCGGCCATAACACATACCTCGGCTATTGCCGGCTATTGTCTTACAAGTGATGTCACCCGCCTAGAAGTATGCCTCTGACAGCGCTGTGCTCAGTAAACTTCGGTGGCGTTCTGTAAATGCTTCATACTGTAGTGAGATCATGTAGATAGGCGTAGGTTCGACTCCGGCCCTTCCGTGTGTGTGTGTGTGTGTGTGTGTTTCCAACTGCCTCTGCAGATGAACTAGCTTTTAGGCGGCCATAACACATACCTCGGCTATTGCCGGCTATTGTCTTACAAGTGATGTCACCCGCCTAGAAGTATGCCTCTGACAGCGCTGTGCTCAGTAAACTTCGGTGGCGTTCTGTAAATGCTTCATACTGTAGTGAGATCATGTAGATAGGCGTAGGTTCGACTCCGGCCCTTCCGTGTGTGTGTGTGTGTGTGTTTCCAGCTGCCTCTGCAGATGAACTAGCTTTAGGCGGCAACACATACCTCGGCTATCAGCGGCCATTCCTTTATGGATGTTGCCACCCACCTGTACATGTGCCTCTGCTGGTGGTGTGCTCGGTGGTCCACGTAGCACATTCCATACCTGTGTTATGCGTTTGTGCGTTTGGGTATGTGGGTGTGTGGTCAAACAACATGCCTGCCACATGTGTGTGTGTGTCCATGCTCCCAGCTGCATGGGTTCATATGGTATTGCCTTGTGGTTTCGCATAACACACCTATCCTGCCGCCATCCCTGTGTTTCTGGATGGCGGTATGCAGTTCGTGTACGCTTGTGTGTCTGTTGTGGTGGCGACCACCGTGGCGTGATCTCCGTACACCATGCTATGGTGTGCTGGGGTGATGCTGTGTACATGACACACCCGGGCCTGCCACATGTGTCCGTCTGTATCTCTGTCATTGTATATCTATGTACCTATGTTGTGGCCATACTGCTGCTCTAGCATGGACGGCTGTCTTTCCCATGTATCACATATTTGCACGGGAGACACATATGACTGTGGTCCGTTGCGTATCCACTCATTGTCCATGCACTGTCCGTATTCCAGAACACCGTATTGACATCTGCTGGATATCGTAACACACAGCTATCCTTGCTGTCCTGGCAGTGTACCCATACACGCCATACACCTTGTGTGCCAGCTGAATTATGGTGTGTGTATGACTACCTGTGCTGTATACATGGTTGTGTGTGTCCCGCTACAGCCATCTGTGCATGTAAGCCACCATGGCTAATCCTTGTGGACCGCAGTTTCATGTGCCGTCTGCACATACCTGCAGACTGTACTACCCTCCTACGGCTGCGGACTTAGATCGACTGCTGCCCTAGGCTGTAGGGCTCCTTGGCGCCCACCACCACAGCACATGGTGCCCCATCATGGTATACCTACATGACACACCTACTAGACAGGTGGCCCTAGTAGTGCGGCCCTGGCCAGCCGCAGGAATGCTGTGCGCCTACGGCGGATGTGGGCAGATCACAAGGCATACATCTACATTCGGCGTTTACGATGTCAGGTTGTAATACCAGAGGGGACCTCATCAGCTATGCTATAGTATGCGGATCTATTTGGTTTAGTAGGTGGAGGGTTGCCCACACACCAGGGCTGACCGATGGAACACTGATGAGGCCTCTTTTGAGAGGCAGGTGGAGCAAGCCCCAGTAACATGGATGTAGTTTAGGTACAGATGTAGGGTTAGCACGCATTCGTCCACTCATTCAGTTCTGTACTGCTGTATTACAGTGATATGCTGTGCATATCTGCCATATACATTGTTAGATCATTCAATGATGAGTATTTGGCATAGTACAATATCATATGATACATGTGTTAATAGGATGCCTTCTGAGGTGTTAACATATGTGTGTGTGGTAAACATTGCGTCTGTGCTTTCTATGCTGTGGTTACATGTTCATTGTTTGCACAGAAGGTAACACATGGAAGTGTAAGGGGATATATAAAGCCTGGGCAGCGTCTATGTTATGTGTGCGTCTCACGGGCGTCACGGGTGATAAGCGCTGACATGTCTATGGAGTAACCTTTGGATACCACATGTGACCTGTCGTGGGCGAAGCGTCTCGTTGACTGTATCATCTACCTATGTGTGTCGTGCTTTGTGTGCCATAAGGTGCCAGCGGGTCTTTGATGTGGATTATGTGTATTCCATGGTCAATTGACATTAACAGTATTACTTCACAGAAGGATGTCCTTCATTGGTGGGGGCGCCATAGTTTCACCATCGTATGGCTTTCCTAGCTGGCGTTGATATTGTGCCATTGGTATGTGTTCCACAGGTCACCCATGTCTCCAGCGATGCGGGGCGTGTGAACCCCATTCGGTGCTGGCATATTGACAGCTGTATGCGCCGGTATTGGCACAGCGGTCTGGCTTTGTATGTGGAGTGTCTACTGGTTTCCCCATCTGTATTACCTGTGTTATGCCTCACTGCAGCTGTGTGGTTACACCAAGTTGGCGGTTATGGGTGCCATCTCGGTCCTACGCTTGTCCATCCCTCGCGAGTGTCTACTGGACACTGGTATGGAGCAGTACACATTTCACACCTGCATTTCGCATTAGGCGGTGCATGCTTTCCACTATCAGTGGGGCGCAAGGCACGTGCTACCCCCACATCCCTCCCATGGTGCGGGACAGCGTATTATCTGCCAAACAACACGAGCCCGTTACTGCATACCCAGGATCCCATGGATGCAGCCCTCGGCGGTACCCATTACACATCCTGCATGTGTGCGGGAATGGGATGTGGGCCACATCTATGGGCTCTACAATATGGGAATATCTGTACATATGTCCGCCCTCTGTGAACAGCGGTCATCAACCCTGAACACGCTGTGGGTGCATAAGCCTGGCTGTACCGTGAACCGCGGCTGTCAGTTATTTGGTCTCGATCGTGGCTGGTTGACATTGCGTGCGGATGAATCTCTGGGGCCTACTATGAACACCATTGTGCACATGTACAGTGTGGACCCTGTTCGACTGTGTGCATCTGGCTAGTGGGTTTGACGCTGCTGTATGTTCCCCATCGCGGATGTGTGGTTGCTACCCATATTATGTAGTGCTACGTTGACCAGGGTATTCTAAGCGAAACCGGATGGTGTAGAGTCAATGATGCAGGCTAGGAGAAGCTTTAGGTCATCCTCCAATGTCCCATTAGGATATGTCCGCCACAGTATCGGCACACGGACACAACCAAAGAATGTAGATCCTATTAAATCATTGGCGGATGTTCTTCATAAGCGTGAGCGCCATAGTGTCAGGATCCTATGACTTTCCCACTTAGCGTTGTTGGTGGGCCGTTAGTATGTGTTCCACAGGTCGGCCATGTGTTCAGCGGTATAGTAGCGAGTGATCCCCATTCACCTTCTAGCAGATTGGGTGCTGTGTATGCGGTATTATGCGGCGGTCTGACATCGTATGTGGAGTCTCTACTGTAGTCCCTATCTGTATTCCCTGTGTTGTGCCTTACCACAGCTGTGTGATTCCACCAGGTTTGCATTTATGGGTGACATCTTGGCGTCGATTGTCCATCCATGGGAACTGTCAATGGACACTGGTATAGTGCTGTACACATTTCACAGCTGCATTTAGCATTCTCCGGTGGGTGATTTGCATAATTAGTGCGAAGTAGCGCATGTGCCATACCCACATCCCTCACCGCAGGCGGGACAGCGGATCATCTGCCAATCAACACGAGACCCATGTCTGCATACCCACGATCCCATGGCTGCAGCCCTCGACAGTACCGTTGCACATCCTCCGTGTGCGGGAATGGGATGTGGGCGCACCTGTATGGACTGGACAATCTGGGGATTCATGTGCATATCACCTGCAGTTCATGGACAGTTGTCATTAACCTTGGACACGCTGGTGGTGTATATATGTAGCTGTGCGTAGTAGTCACGGCTGCCGCTTCATCTGGGTCTCCGCTCCAGCAGGTTGCATTGCGTGGATAAATTTTGGGTCCTACACTGGACACCAGTGTGCATATGTAAAGTGTAGAACATAGTGGACTGTGTCCATCTGACCAGTGTGTTTGACTTCGCTGCATGTCCAGCAGTCACGGATGTCTGTTTGAGTACCCATATTATGTAGTGCTACGTAAACCGGGTCTTCGCCACTGAACCCAAATGGTGTAGTTCCCATGATGCAGGCTAACAATTGCTTTCACTAATCCGCAGATATCCCATTGGGACATTCCGCCTCTGTATTGTCACATTAACACGAAGAAACCATGTATAACCTATTGATTCATTGCAGGATGTTCTTTATATGTGTATGCGCCATAGCTTTAACATCCTATACCCTTTCTATTTGGCGTTGTTGGTGTGCCATTAGTATGTGTTCCAGGTCGCCCATTTGTTCAGCGGTATGGCAGCGGTGATCACCATTCACTTGCTGGGAAAAAGAGTGCTGTATGCGCGGTATTGGCACAGCGGTCTGACTTTGTATGTGGAGTCTCTACTGTAGTCCCTATCTGTATTCCCTGTGTTTTGCCTTACTACAGCTGTGTGATCCCAGCAGATGTGCTGTTATGGGTGCCATCTTGACCCGAGCGTTTGTCCGTCCATGGGGAATGGCTACTGGACACTGGTAGAGGGCTGTACACATATCACAGCTGCATTTAGCATTCTCCGGTGGATGATTTGCATTATTATTGTGGAGTAGCATGTGCTATACCCACATACCTCCCAGGCGGTCTGACGGATTATCTGCCAATCGACCCACAGCCCCATTTCTGCATACCCACGATCCCATGTCTGCAACGCCCGGCGGTACCCATTGCACAGCCTCCATTATGCGTGAATGGGATGTGGGCGCGATCTATGGACTCGGCAACCTGGGGAGTCCGATCCATATGTCCTGCATGTCATGGACACTTGTCATCAACCTTGAGCGCTGGTGGTGCACATATGTGGCTGTGCGTAGTCACGGCTATCAGGTCTTCTGGTTCTCTAGATAGCCGCCTGTTCACATTGCATTCGGATAATTTTTGGGTCCTACAATGGACACCAATGTGCATATGTCAAGTGTAGAACCTATTGTACTGTGTCCATCTGGCCAGTGGGTCTGACTGCTGCCGTATGTTCAGCAATCACGGATGTCTGTTTGAGTACCCATATTTTTTAAAGTAAAAAATTTTTTTTCCCCCCGTTTTTAACCCCCCCGGGTTTTAAAAAAAAACCCATTGAAA